>NW_009923188.1:0-13729 GCF_000696875.1 Nestor notabilis
CCAGCCCTAACTATTCTATGATTCTATGATAGGCTGAAACAAGATCCTGCTATTCTTTTCAGAAAATTTCAACTATAAAATATGAGATATTAAAACACAGTTATATCTCTATGTAGGACACCATGTAGGTCCTTGAGGAAGAAGTCTAGGGCTAGTGTGTATGCAGCCAGCTTGTTTGAGTGGGGGAAGTCCCAGTTTGGACATGAGCACCATGTAGCATGGAGCCAGGGATCAACCTGTAGTGAATGCATTTAGCAATGTAGGAACCACCAGAGAAAGTAAGATTTACCAATTCTTAAGGTAGCTGATTGCAAACTGACAATTGTATTAGTGGCAACAAGCCATAAGCAGTAGAAATGCCCCTCCCCTGCACAAAACATGCATACTTTGGTCTCACCAGTATTTCATATAAGGTTTTTGTACTTTTCCGGTGTATCCAGACACCTTGATGTGCATCATTCCACAGAAATGTTTAATACCTGTCTTTGGCATATAAGTTAGCATATACATTATTTACTAATGCAAATAATTACCTTCACCGGATCTCAGTTATTAATCGTGTACTTAGGTGTTTTTTACACTGTGGGTCCTGAACTGTGTTCAGAGTTTAAGCGAACAAGATAGCTTGGTATAGGCCTGCTCTACTATGACCTCTAAATAAAAATTTCTGCAGCCCAGTGACTTCAAAGAGTATTAGTTACCTCCTTGGGTAAGTTATACTTGCCTGTAATAAAATAAAAAAATTCTTTAGAAGATAATTCATAGCAATCTGTAAAGCAATCTGCAGAGAAACCCCTGCAGTCTTTGATGTTTCATAACCAAGGATTGTAACAACAATCTTTAGGGGTTGAATGGGGACTTTTTTTCATTTCTTACTTAGTTTTCATTTGGCCCTTTGGGGTAAAATAAGACAATATTCAGAGCCTGTCATCACTTTATTTTATTGTATGATGAACTGTGCCTGCAAAGAAGGCAGCAGAGACCCTTTGAGACTTCCATCAAGAATACATAGCAATCCTACACTGACATATTCTGCCTGGATGACAGAAGCAAGAGACACAATTAGACAATACCTGAGGACCACAGAGGCACAGCAGGGTTATGGACAAACTGAAGGATTAAAGCTTTGTGAGGATCCAGGGTAGGAACTAAGCTGAGAAGGTGCTGTCTGTCAGTACTTGGTACAGACCTGGTATCATAATTCTGTACTGAGTCAGAACTGAGTCACCAGAAAGGTAAGGAGTTTGCCTTCCACTGGTCACGGCAAAACACAACTCTGCTCCCTCTGATGAAGCCTGGGTGTTTTATGTCAACAGAGTTTGCAGAGTACTTAGTAAAGAGAGGCAGAGGCTAATGTGCAAACATACCCCCTTCTGTTATCACACAGTACTGATTTCCACAGGCTACTGGTCTGATTAACAGCTGATGTCAGTTTCCAATCATTAGTATAATAGAACTGTTAATTTTTTAGAATGCCTTAATACTCTACATATAACCTAATAATTGCAAGACTAAAATTCCCTAATTACAATCTGAACTGGGACTAAGAAGAAAAAGAATATTTTATACCCAGTGGCCCATTACATTTCCCTCAGCTTTTAAGGGTTATTTATATGCCATTTGTATTACAGTTACATGTAAAGGGTCAACACTTCCTGGTACCTCCCCTCCCCTGCAATATACTGAATCATACAGTAAATGGCAGCCTTTTCTTTAACAACTTTAAGGTAGGAAGTATATGTTTGCAGGTATTGCACAGACCACACCAGATCACACATTCATTTTAAAATGAAAGGCTGAGAACCCAATGGGCTGTACCTCTCAAAGAGCAGGTATGTTACGTGTGTTGTAAGGTTTAACCCTGGCTTGCTGTAAGGTAGATTTATGATTGCTTGGGGTAGGCTAAATTCCCTTTAAGGGTGCTGCCATGTATTTCTCATTTTTGTAAAAACAAGGCAATTAAATTTTCTACATTTTAGCTCATTCTTATATCCAAAGGGGAAAAAAAAAAAAAAAAAGATAAGAAATTCACAAGAAGAGGATGGAGAGGCTAAGATGTACAATATAAGAGGATCTGTACGGACACTAAACAGTTAATTGATCTGTCTTATTTAGCAGTGTATATTTAGCAGTGTCTTTACTGTGAAGGTGGTGAGGTATGGGAATGGGTTGCCCAGGGAAATTGTGAATGCTTCATCCCTGGTGGTGTTCAAGGCCAGGTTGGGTGGAGTCTTGGGTGACAAGGTTTGGTGTGTAGTGACCCTGCCCATGGCAGGGAGTTGGAACTAGATGATCTTAAGGTACTTTCCAACCCAACCTATGTTATGATTCTATGATCATCTGATGTATGTGCATGGATGTAAGAATATATAGATCCTTTCCTTTTCCAGTTTGTCTCTCATTATCATGATTCTCCCCAAATTATATCTTCTTACGTATCTGGTTTGTAGGCAGTACCTTGTCTTTCATCTTTATATAACCATTCTCCTCCTCGGTTCTCAACACAGCAGCCTGTTTCTTCCTCTCAGCTTCCACACAGCAATCACTCCGCCCCAACCCCCCTTTTGATATATAGATATGCAGGGCCCCTATTCTCAGCACATGCACTTATCTACTTTTCTTAAACTTGGGGATATATCTGTTCGGCTTCAGTTCTGCTGGGTTCTACTTGAGGAAAAAAATGTGCTGGGACTCCTTATGTACCTAAGGGAGAGTAGCAAGTATTTTAAGCTGTGTTGTCTTATAATAAAAGAATCAGGTACATTATTTGTCTAGGGTATTGTGTAAGATTGCTCTACTTACAGTCTTGAAGACATACCAAACCTTATTGTTTTAAGTTGGCACACTGTGAAATATAAGCAGAACTGACCAAATGTTGGTGGCAATTAGAGCTTTTTAAAATCTGTAATCACAATTTTCATTTTATTTTGCACACAGCCATGAGAACACAGCATAGCAGAAATGTATGAGAGCACACATTCACACTGATAAAACCAATGACTTTTTACACGCATGTTATTATCAGACACAGTCATAATACTATTAAATACAGCATATGTTTTAAAGGTCTATCTTTATCTCTTTTCCTCTTTTTCTTCACCCAGCTTTGTGCTTGTTTTATCCTTTTTCACACAGAATCTTTGTGTCTCCTCTCTAGTTTGAAATTGAAAAGGTATGAACACCACAAACTCTGCAGGGAGTTCAGGAAGTCACTATTACAACGTTGGTTCCTGCAGTTTTCATGGCTTCTTACACAGACAGAACCACAAAAAAGATGCTGAATCTAGGGCAATTCTTCCAGCTTTGCACTATACAGTATGTGGCAGTGGGGAAGCTGAAGGACTCACTATGTATGTCCAGCAACAATGAAGCAATCCCTGTTTAATGAGAAAGAAGGAAAAGTCATTTTTTATCCCAGGTGCTCAAGCATTCATCCTTCTATGGAGTTCAGCCTTTGTATAGGGACACTGCAGCTCCCTTGCAAAATACAACTATGGACTTCTAACAGGATGGTTTTATCTCATAAGCCTGCCAGAAGCACATATTCTGCTATAGGTACATTTTTTCACAACTATTTACAGAACTGAAAATTAATTATTATTCTGATTTTTTCGTTCTCTAATTCATCTTTGCAGTGGATTCTATTTCCCTCTTGCTCCCTATTTCCTTTTGCCAATGGAAACAGGAGAAAACAGAAAACAACAAAACCTGTGGGTATCTCCTGGGTTAAGATATCCACTGTTTGAAGGACTATTTCTGCACCCACCATCAACAGGGATCAGATAAAACATAGGACCCCTGGAAACTACAGTCTAGGAATTACATCTTTGGTGAGTGAGTAGTCAGCAGTAGGGTTCTGCCTCCTGCATGTTGTCTGCCTGTAAGAGTAACATAAATTCAGCAAGATAGGGGATATTGTTGATTATTCTGTAGTCCTGCTTTCACTCTGGAATATGAAGTAGCATAAGAAAATTTTCCTGCTATGGATGTTTGGGGAATATGCTGAGCTGCCCAAGGAACATGCAGGCATTGCATAAACAGATGTGCCTGGTAGATGTTTGCTAAGACAGAGGGGTTTTTTTGCATTGGTTTAGCTTTGTTTTCTGAGGATATGAAACTCAGAATATTCAGTAAGGCTCAATTCAAAATTAGCTACTCTAAAGTATGGAGCAAGAACTGGAACTTACAACATATTTTTGACAATTCTAAGATGGGCACCATCCATCCTCCTGCAGAGACTCTTCAGACTCTCTGGAGGATTTCTGTTAGCCTGCTGCCTGCCCTTGGTGAGCAAGTCATATCCATCAGCTGCCTCCTGATCGTTTGCAACCACTGGAAACTGTAATTAAATTGGACAAAAGGAGTGAGCTCAAGTATGTTGAATTCCTTAAAATGTTATGAAATCAGACAGCTGAGTAGAGGGAAAAGGGTATTTGTGTCCATGCTGAAGAAAAGGTTAAGAAGCTTATTCACCACTGGACATCAAAGAATCAATATAGACAAGATGTGCTACTGACTGAACTTTCGTTCTGCTGCTCTAGGAACAATATTTTCAGCATTTCTCTTCAGTGTGAGGGAACTTTCTGCATGTGATGATAAACTTTCTTTAATAATTTTTACATTACTGGTGACTTTCACCTAGCTAAGTGATTATCATGGTAGTGTGCAATGAATTTATCAATTTTTCTGGATTTGTTACCTTTTGCAAGTTTGATTCAGTGTTTTATTGGAAAAAAAAGAAAAAAATAACTTAGTTGATATTTTATTTAGACTTCGAGGCATATTTTTTCCACCTCTTTTTCCCTCAAAACAGATTTAAATAGCTCAACTAAAACTAGGTACACTAGGAAGCAGGTAAAAATGTTGTAATTTCTCAACAACTGCTACCTACCAGCTTCTCTTGTGTACCACTTTATGTAATCACCAAATCTAAGATGCTGAAACTGGAACTAATACTCATAACATATGTAAGATATTTTAAATAGCAAACCAATAATGCCAAAGGCTATTATATGTATTTAAACACTTAAGAATAAAGAAAAGTTTTGTTATGTTTTGTTTTTCCTGAAAGATTAGCTGACAGATATATCACATTGCCTCAGTTTTCAATAACAGGCTTTATGCTACTGCCAGACAGCAGTGGAAAGCTAGGCTGACTATAAGAAAGAAGCTAGAACAGAGGAAATATCTGCATACTAACTTAAAAGAATCCTAGTTAAACCATCTGAAACTAATACATACACAGGATACTGGGACTGCATGATTTTCTCCGCTATGTGCAAAGAATAATAATTTATATTAAGTTACTTGCCATCTTAAAATGATTGAGCCTCATGTTTTCTGTATGGTTTAATACTTTCAAAGTGGGACAAGTAATTATCTCTTACATAATAAACCATCTGCATGGATATAATTAAACATTTGCTCAGTTGTATTTGATATTAAACCAGAAAAAGAATGTGGTTAAGTAGCATTTATCATGTAAAAGATGCCAAAATCAGCCAAAAAATCCATCTAAAACATCTTGGTTAGTTGCTGAGCTTTTGAAGGGGTCTTGAATAGATCTCAAATGTGATGCTGCATAACTCAGGTTGACATGGTAACATGCATAGTAAGGAAAATCTCAGCTTTATTAGCAACTTCATTTTAATTCCCTCCTCTTTTCATATGCTCCTCTCAGTTTCTGGAGTAAATGTATCTTAAGAGCCTCTGATTGTAACTCGTAATTATTTGGCATAATTAAGATGGTATGCTAGTCTCTTATTTTGTAGGCAGCAGAATAGTAGCAGGTCTATAAAATGAATCCCTAGCAGCATTTTTAAATGACCATGTTAAATTTAGTGCTGTTCTGAGAGACATCATGTGTGTTGCTTGGTTAATGGGATGCTTGCTGTATTAGGACTGATCTGGCAGCACTCTATCAGAGGAAACAGGCAGAAAAGAAGAAATTTTCTCAATACAGTTACTCTAACAAACATACAAGCTGTTAAGGGTCAATGACCAGAGCCACAGGCCCAGAAGACTCTTGCTGAGCAGACAAAACCAGAAGTGCCACAGCTTGAGAAAACAGGCTTCAGGAATGATAGCAGGGTAAAAAAGGGCCCTGTAAGACAGAGACAAGAGCAAGTTTGCAAGACCAAAACTGAGACATAGTGAACACTTTTGGAATATTTGGATAACACTGAGGCTTCATAAATGACCATCACAAAATTGTAGGTCTTAAAGTAATATAAAAACACATCTTTAGCTTGCTTTAAAATCATTCTCTCTAAAAGCTTTATTTCTTCTCCAAAGTAAACCATACTTTGTTTTTAGCTAGGATTCACATCTTCTTTATACAGTTCTTAATCATCTTCTGTGCATGAGAGAGCACTACAGATTGGTGTATGGTGTGGGATGTGTCTGGCACCTTATAGCATGTGATTGAGAGGAGGGAGGGAAGGAAGGAACTGCAGAGCTAGGATATCATCTGAGGAGCAAGATAGAGTAAGAAAGCAAAAAGCACTACGCTGCATGAATGCGTAAGGTACAGAGCCAAAGAGGAGAGGCAGGATCTATTTCATTGTGTGGCACTTGACAGGTCTGCTGAATACAGAATCCCAAAGGTATCCAAACTCATCCAGCCTTTTGGGTATGTCATGGATGATAAAGAGAGTACTTCAGCTCTGAAGCTGACTGAGGGATAGGAGAACTGTGAGATTCTACAGAGGATAAATAAAGGCAGACTTGGAGTGACCAAAGAAAGCTTAGTTGAACCTTTCCCTGCAACCATGATGTTGGCTACTCTTCAAGCCCCAAAATAGCTTATAGAATCACAGAATCATAGAATAGTTACGGTTGGAAAGGACCTTAAGATCATCTAGTTCCAGCCCCCCTGCCATGAGCAGGGACACCACACACTAAACTATGTCACCCAAGGCTCTGTCCAATCTGGCCTTGAACACCTCCAGGGTTGGAGCATTCACAACTTCCTTGGGCATCCTATATCTCTTAGAAAAGTGAGATGTTACCATAACACTAGACATCAGTGTTATGGAGTGAGAAATGAGTGTTTAAGTTAGCCACCTGGTTTTACATGGGAACCTTGATTTACCATGGAAATACTGACATCACTCTTACGAAGGAAATCTAATAAAGGAATTAGAAATTGAAAAGAAACCTGACAGATGAAAGAACAGAAAGCATCCCCCTCTTCTGTGATAACTGTATAATTAACAAGATTGAAAAATAGTTGAAACTAGCTTCCATGAGATCTTCTGGATCCATGTAGCTTCACATATGTATTTAATGTCTGATTCCTTCCACATTGAGATTCCGGAGCATCAAAAAACAAGCCATTTTTTAAACCGACAAGTGGGTTTTCTGTTGTTCAGATAATTATAAGCATAATAATCCTGATAAAGTAAAACTGAGGAAACAAGAATAATTACTTTGAGGCAGTTTCCTCTAGGCCTATACCATTCAAAAAGGAAGAACGGAGAAATTTTAATATCACTATCTACTATAATATCATCATTTAATTGTTAAGCTTAAAAAATGTTGCTTTTCCACATGGACTTGCTTTACTGAAGCTTCACAAACTAAAACCATGCTTAATTAAAGGTCCTTTATTTTAAAGCTATAAAGAGGTATAATTCTGTTTGTGTAAAACAGCCCTTTATAAATTTTTAAGGGATTTTTTACACTAAACTTACTAAAGCAGAATTAATTAGTTTTTCCAAACAGAGGACTGAATTCTTAAACCACGACACACTTTCACGGCAAATTAGGTTTCACTGTGTTACAATCTAAGAGTATGTGGATTAACTTCCTTAATACTACTTTCCTTCCTATCAACAATGGTTTGAATGTAATCTTAAGATTTGTGTTTGAGTTCTTCCTGGCTATTAACAGTAACAGCTTCTTTTTATCAAGATTAATGTGTAAGACTATATATGTGAATATATTTCACATTGACTGCACCTAAACTTTCAAAATGTAACTACATGGACAAGCAGAGTAAGAGTTAATCTGGTGATGCAGCACTGCCAGTTTCTTTGTATCTTCTAGGCCCCATTAGTTTCCCAAAATAAACATATTTACTGTATAGATAACAATGGCCATAATTATTATCAAGTGACTAAACTGACAGTCCACAGAGTTTTAAAATTACAGAAACATCTACCTACCCCAGCCCAGAGTTTTTGCCTTACGTTTTCTAACGAGTAATTGTAAATTGCTGATCTTAAAAATACTTAATTTGGAGTCATTCCAGATTACTGTCATTTAGACTGGCTGAAGAGTTTCAAGGTCAAGTTTTTAATGAACTTTGGGCTAACTCTAGTTTAGTGCAGTAGAACTGGAGGTATCTGGAACTGCCCAAAAGAAAAGTTTGTTGGTCTGAGTTCACTTTCAGGCATTGTCGTGCTTTTAAGCCCAGCCGGCAACTTGGAACCACGCAGCCGCTCGCTCACTCCCCCTCTTCTTCCTTCCTCTGCTCCAGGAGGGGTGGGGAGGAGAATCAGAGGAATGTAACTCCCACAGGTTGAGATAACAGCTCTCCAGTAACTAAGGTATAATACAAACCACTACTGCTACCAGTAATAATGATAAGAGGAATAACAAGGGGAGAGGACACAACCGCTCACCACCCGCCGACCGATACCCAGCCCGACCCGAGCAGCGATTTGGGCCTTCCGGGTAACTCCCCCCAGTTTCTATACTGGGCATGACGTGCTGTGGTATGGAATACCCCTCTGGCCAGTTTGGGTCAGGTGTCCTGCCTCTGCTTCCTCCTGGCTTCCCCTCCTCCCTGGCAGAGCATGAGACTGAGAAAGTCCTTGGTCAGAGTAAACATTACTTAGCAACAACTAAAAACATCGGTGTTATCAGCGTTGTTCCCAGACTGAAAGTCAAAACCACAGCACTGCACCAGCTACTAAGAAGGAGAAAAAATGACTGCTGTAGCTGAACCCAGGGCAGACATTTAAACTCATTCTTTGGGGAAAGGGGAAAAGACTGTTATGTTTACTTGCCTTCTCCATTTACTAACCGTTTAGTTTATCTCAAAGATAGTCTCTAACTTTCATTCTTTCTAACTTTCATTCTTTTTCCTTTTTTAGACCTCACAACAGCCTTCCAGTATCTGAAGGGGGCCTATAAGGATGCTGAGGAGGGACTCTCAATTGGGGACTGTAGTGGTAGGACAAGGGGTAATGGGTACACACTTAAACAGGGACATTAATAAGATCCCCTTTACCCTTTTCTGCCCCAGAAGCAGAGAGCAGCTCTCTCAGCCTTTCCTCATGTGACAGATGATCCAGGACCTTAATCATCTTTTTAACCCTTTATTAGACATGGTCTAGTATGAGGCATCCCCCCCATGGCAGGGGGATTGGAACTAGACGATGTTAAGGTCCTTTCCAACCCTAACTATTCTATGATTCCTCTTTGTACACTGTTTTGGTTATCTGTGCATCTCTGACCCAATCTGGTTTTACCTGATGTTAGCAAAAGAGTCGCGCTACTCTTAATGGTATCATTGCTAATTAGAACACTTCACTTATCAGACAGAAAATTGTTACTGCCTGAATATTTCCATTAATTTTTCTTTAGTGATAAGGCATTTAGGATTGATATTTGTGATCATTTTGTTTGTCTTTTATCTGATGAACCTTACAGCTGTGCAAAACCTTGGAATGGCTAAGCATATCTGAACTAGCATCAACAGAGATGTTATTAAATGTACTTCTCTAGACCTTATATTTTCAATAATTTGGGGATAAAATTATTTGCTGCTCAGCAGCTTAAAGCAATACATACTATTTATCTGTACACTAATAGTATTAGACAGTCAGGAATAAATCTTTAAGACTGGTGATTAATTTTTAAGATTAATCTTTAAGATTGCTGACTGACGGCCAGCTGAACATGAGTCAGCTTGTGCCCAGGCAGCCAAGAAGGCCAACCGCATCCTGGCCTGTATCAGAAATAGTGTGTCCAGCAGGATTATGGCAGTGATCATCCCCCTGTACACAGCACTGGTGAGGCCACACCTCAAATACTGTTTACTTCTGGGTTCCTCAATACAAGAGAGATATTGAGGTGCTGAAGCAGGTCCAGAGAAGGGCAACGAGGCTGGTGAAGGGCCTGGAGAACAAAGTCTGATGAGGAATAGCTGAGGGAAATAGGTTGTTTAGTCTGGAGAAGACTCAGGAGAGACCTTATTGCTCTCTACAGCTACTTGAAAGGAGGTTGTAGTGAGGTGCAGGTCAGTCTCTTCTCTCAAGTATCAAGCGACAGGACAAGAGGAAACAGCCTCAGGCTGCGCCAGGGGAGGTTTAGATTGGATATTAGGAAAAATTTATTCCCAGAGAGGGAGATCAGGCATCGGAACAGGCTGGGCCGGGCCGTGGGGGGAACACCCGCCCCCAGGCTGCCCAGGGCAGTGGTGGAAACACCGTCCCTGGAAGTGTTCAAAAACCATGCTGATGAGGGCCTCAGTGACATGGTTTAGTGGTGGACTTGGCCGTCCTGGGGCAGTGGTTGGACCTGATGATCTTAAAGGTCTTTTCCAACCTACCTGATTCTATGGTACTATGATTCTAAGATTACCATGATAGTTTGGAGGTTGAATCTCAAATGAGAATTGAAATTCTCAAATGCAAATTAAACTTTCAGCCATAATGAAAAGAAATCTTTAATTAAATCTCATGAAATTGATTCTGCCTTCTGCTGTGCTTAGCCATTGGTGGTTGAGTGGAAAGACCATCAGTAAAGAAGTCTTTCCAGACTATGTAAGCAGTAGACCAGGAACCCTCCATAGTACATAACCTGCATGAGGAGAGATGTGTTAGACTACTTACAGCAATAGCTGGTGCCTTACACCCTTAACCTGCATATTAACTGCAGGAGAGGAAGGCATCCAAATCCTCACTCGGAAAAGATATATGCTGCTCAAAGGATCTGATCCTGGTTGTAACAGGTAGTGTGGAACCCAGCAGACACTGACAACCTCATGCAGCCAGTGCATCACCAAAAAATGGCATCTAGAAGGTGAAAAATCTACTCCTAAACAGTGAAAATTTGAGACACCTCCCAGGACACTAACATCTACTCACTTCATTTCTCCTCTTTGAATGACCTGAGATTTCCCCTGTTGTTTTCTCCTTACTGCCCTCACACATCTTTTAGTGATCTGGGACAGACTGGCTGCTTACTCGCCTGAGAATGAGCTAAGGGCTATCTTTCCCTGTTCTCACAGAGTTCTGCCTCAGCTATTGTGGTGTTCCAACCCTCTTCTGACTGATAAGACCCATACGGGAAAAAAATTATTTGAGGATTTACCTCAATAAAGCGCCAATAGTTGGTGCAGAATTTCACCCTCTAAATTCTTTCAGGAAGCAGGCCCTTTTTAAAAATAATGATGTTTGTAAAAATTGTGTCCCAACCCTAGCCCCTCTAACTTATTTTTAAAACACTGGTACATGAAACCATCACATATGCTGTTCTTGGGTCGTCCAAAAAATTGTGCAGTTTGTGCATTTATACTCATAAAACATTCCAACTTTCAAACGAAAAAAACACTCCCCAGATCCTTAGCTTAGAGCATGTGAATACTACTGAGATTGAGTTGAGGTTATTGTGAACATATATATTCTAAATTATTTAAAATGCTTCTGCCAAAGTTTAGCAGTCAGCAAAGAATATCAATTTACTTTAATTAGCTTGAAGCAAAGACCAGGAAAAATTCAGATCCTGCACTTCAGAATTATTCTGATCCAGCTTCTTGGCAACCTAGAAAGGAGAAAGACTATAGTGACAGTTTACTCAGATAAATATTGTGCTATCCTACATGATGATAGAGAATATTTTGGAGATCGATAGAGTTGTTTCACAGGTAGGACTGGCCTGACACACAGATAGTTCATTTATAATTGACACTCCCAAATGACAGGGGTATAGGTTCAATTTGTTAACCAATACAGGCAAGCTAATCAAATCAGCCAAACAGCTCTTTAAATGCCCTAAATCATACCTGAAATAATAGTACCTGAAACATCTCAACAATATCTGAGAGAAAAATAATTAAGAGACATAAGCTTGACAAACTGTGCTGGAGGTTCTTTGTTGACATAGTTAGAATATCTATGGAGTATCAAAAAGTGAAATAGCATAATTTCCCAAAACGAAACACTTCACTTTACAATGGATCTCTTTGCAGTGGACAAGCACGCAGGAGTAACTTTAAGAATGTTTTATCCAGTGACAGTATGTAGTTACATCTGCTGTATGCAAAGAGTTAACTGCTGGTCTATAGTCTGTTTTTAAAAGGATGAATTTCTTGAAGAAGTCAGTTATAAGCAAATGAGCAAGACAAAGAGGAGTCTTTAACAGAGAATGATTTTACCAGATTCTAAAATCCAGTTGTACAGTTAAGAGGATATTGTCTTTTGTTAAAAATATTCGAACTGAAGAGAAATAGAGAGGGACAGATAATGTGGCAAAAACTTTTTATGTACTCATTACTGTAAGTCCAAACAAGTGAAATATAATCAGCAGACATGAGAAATCATCAGTGAAACATTTTAAAGCCAGAAATACTAGGGACAAAGAGGAGTTGAAAAAAGATATAATATTGTGAACAAAATTAATCCGAGCAAAATCATAGGTCTGTTATTAGAAGCAGGCAGTTGAAACTGTCAGTAACAATGCAGGACAGAAATATTCCATGAATAGTTCTGTGCAATGCAGTCCCATCCCAGTCATAAATGCCATATGTTTTTTCCTAAAAATAATATGCAAATAATTTTTAATGCATGCATAGTTTAAGAAGAATTTATTACTGGTCTGCCCGAAAATGTTGCTATTCAATAAATTAAAGAATATTAAGGAAGTATTAGAAACCTGGATAAAGCCAGGGTTACATGTAAACAACATAAAAACTATGACCTTGATTATATAATTCTAGCTGTGCTGGAATCAGTAGCAGGTAAAATAACTGAAGGCCTGATACATGCTGTAATCAATACAGAAGATGACTGTGTAATTGGTGCCAACGAGCATGTCAAATCGGGTAGCTTTCTGGGTGAGACTGCCAAATGTGATTGATAAAGGTGATTTCATTGACATACGCCTCTGTAAAACAACACACAACAGGACATCAAACTAATTAAGTGATTAGTGTTACGCAAAATCGGTAATGCATAATAATTAATTAAAAATCAGCTAAACGACAGCTCTCCAAAAGTAACTACAAGCAGCTAATCATTATGCCTTCAGTAATTCTTGAGGAATTTGTGGAGTTCTGTTCTTTTCCATGAGTGAGTTTTCCCCGCCGTGTTGGTACGTGGTGCCAGGATGCTGCCAGCCCAGCCCAGCCCAGGCCTTGGCAGTGCCCAGGGCACTAGTGCAGTTCCAGTTGCTTGGACCCCTGCTGAGAGATGGCACAGGCTGTTTGCTCAAACAGGCATCTGCGACTGCACCATCACTAGTTCCCTTGGCCTGGTTTGGAGTCCTGAGAGCTGAGTGCCTCTCTGACACGAAGTGGAACGAGCTCTAAACACACCCTTGACACTGGCGCCTTGGGGGATTGAGCCCCACATTTTAGAAAATGCTCTCCTCTGCTACTACATAAATTTATGAGTGATCTGAAGAAACATTCAGCAGCATTAATGGTAAAAATTACAGATGACATAAAATGCATAAAGTACTAAATAATGCAAAGAGAAAACACTTTTTCTGTAGGGAA
>NW_009923188.1:13795-17010 GCF_000696875.1 Nestor notabilis
AGCAGGAACAAAGAATGTAGGTCACGTTTAGAAGTCTGGAGACTGTGTCCTGGAAAGCAGTGACTCTGAATAGGATTTAGGGGTCACAGTGGTTAGCCAACTAAAGAGAAGCTCCCAGAACAATGTCCCAAGGCATTTGGTACAGCCTTCAGATACAGCAGTGTTGGGTGGTGACATAAACCGCATCCAATTCTATCGCACACTTTTGACAAAGGTGCTTAAAAATTAGAAATGTTCAGAAAAGCACTGCTGGAATACTGTTAGTATTAATTTTCAGTAGTAATCTGGAAAACCTGTTTAACAATAACAGAGATTAAAAGTCCAAGTTTACCCAAGTAAAAGTCCAAGTTTACCCAAAGTGGCATTAAGAAATGAATGCATTGTGGTTTATAAAAATCCATTACGTATTTCCAACAAGGAAAGACAACTCTGTCAGTAGCAGAACAGTATGCTCTTTTAACAGGGTGACCATAGGACTGTTGAAAAAATGTATGCAGGTTTTGTTTCTATTTAGAATTGTGTTGTTTTAATTTGAGGATGAACATGGAAAAGGTAAAGCACCTTTTAAAGTGCTTTAAAAAGAAAAGCATGGCAGGCCAGCAGGACAAAGACAAAGAGACTGCATGTTGAGTCTTCACGTTGAACACAAAGCTATAAATGAACAAAATAACACATTTTAAAAGACAGTTTCCTATTGGTTTTATACTTCTGTGTTGACTTATATTGTATTCTTTTCTTTTAGCCTTTATTTTCTTTTTTTTAACATAATCAGAGTGAAGATCTTTCTTGAACATCTGTGAAATATTTTGCACACTCAGGCTAGACGTAAATAATACATGTTGGAGAGATGTAAACACCAATGGGAGAAATAAATTATGTACGTGAACACAGGGCACTATAGCTAAAGTAATCAGCTGAAACATAAGAATCTTCCATTAACTTGATCATCAGAAAAAAAAATCCTTATAATTGGAGGAATTCAATTTTGAAGAGATGTCTCCTTTGGGAAGTAGAAGCCCCAGTACCTGAAGCATTTATAATGAACTGCACAAAACAGCCCTGAAGAATGTTAAAGACGAATCCTTTATGAGGACCATGATTGTCTTTTCCATCTCAAATCTTTGTGATCTCCTGTTTTTACTTACAATTTAAGACTATCATGAATATTTTGATTGTTGAGCTACAAAACAAGTGGTTTAAAGACCATAATTTTATTGCAAGATTTCCAAAATTGTTTTAAAGTTAGTTTCCATTCTCCTATCTAGTACACAACATTACCAATATCACCATGTTACATCTAAACATAGACCAAGAGATTTTCAAAAACAACAGGCTAAAAAGCAATATAGCTGGTGAAATACTCAATGTGGAGGTGCTCAATTTTTAGGAACTTGCATCTGAAAACCATCAATTTCTACTAAAGTGCCTCAGCACTCCATTGACCATCAGGGAAGAATTAAGTGAGTGCCTTGGAATGAGATCCACAAAAACTAAGCTAGGTGATAAGAGTGTGCTGAGGACAGAGTTGTACGCTGAGTTCCAAATCTCTTTGATGTTCAGGTGTTTTAATGCTATTACTCCTTTGAGCAGAGGTTTTTCTGAAGGTTTTAGGTGCTCATTTCTCTTTCAAAAACTAAGAAAACAAGTGTAGCTCAAGACTTGTCTCTGCTCTATAGTTCAGTGTTTAAAGAACTCCCCCAGGATGATGAAGACACAGCAACAATTAATTTTCTCCTTTAGGGAATCTCGTGTCTCCTAAGACCCTATCTGAGGACTATTCTAGGGGAATAGAAAAGAAGGGGAGTGCTCCAGCCCCTTCTTCCTTTGAGCCACTTACAGTTTTTGTAGACTGAAGGCTTCATTTGCCTTCAAACAGATTAAGCAGGAGCCCCTATTCTGATTAGACATCTATCACTGCGAACAGGTCACCCTGGGCTTAAGCCCCTGCTCCACTGATTGTTTCTGGATTTATGGATATAAAACACATAAATGGTCCATAGTACAGACACAGAAAGCCATCTTTTGTCCTTCCCAACCGAGTGCCATATCCACAAGGTTACAGACTAATTCCCCCTCTCTGATCTAATGCATTTTTAATTCTTTCAAAGTGAGCGGCTTTAGCAGAAGGGACAGACTGTGTTTTCTTCTGTTCCATGTCCCCGTGGACTGTGGGCTGTTTACCTGACAAGTAGAAGAGAGTTGAAGTCTTTGTTTTACAAAGGAAAGTAACCAGATCTTTTACCTGGAGAATGTCTTAACCACTGAAATTTTTATATTAAAATGCAGAATAACCAAGCCTTTGGGGAGAAGGCATCAGTTATGGTTGATTTTTTGTGTAGAGGTGGATTTAGAAAATGTTCTCCAAGATCTGAGGGGCTTGGTTGTGAGAAGAGCAAGTCAGTCAGATGAAGCCAGAGATGCCTTTGGGCAAATACAGTTTCTGGGGAATTTAAGCATAAAAACTGTAGCATCTATGGAGGTTAGTCACCTCCAAGGTC
Source organism: Nestor notabilis (assembly GCF_000696875.1). Lineage (NCBI taxonomy): Eukaryota > Metazoa > Chordata > Aves > Psittaciformes > Psittacidae > Nestor > Nestor notabilis. The sequence continues at coordinate 16,294 of NW_009923188.1, forward strand.
AGCTGTAACTGAGTGATGTGAAGGATCCTGGCTCCAGTTTCGGTACCTAAATTTCACATCAGTCCCACCTTTAGCACCCAAGCCCTGCCATAGGAATTTGAGGACAGGGTGAACCTCACAGAATCAACTAGGTTGGAAAAGACCTTTCAGATCATCAGGTCCAACCATTGCTCCAGGACTGCCAAGTCCACCACTAAGTCATGTCACTGAGGGCGTCATCTGCACAGTTTTTGAACACTTCCAGGGACGGTGATTCACCACTGCCCTGGGCAGCCTGTTCCAATGCCTGATCACCCTCTCGGTGAAGGAATTTTTCCTAATACCCGATCTAAACCTCCCCTGGCGCAGCCTGAGGCTGTTTCCTCTTGTCCTACTGCTTCTTATCTGGGAGAAGAGATGGACCCCAACTTCTCCCCATCCTTCTTTCAGGTAGTTGTAGAGAGCGATAAGGTGTCTCCTCAGCCTTCTTTTCTCCAGACTAAATACCCAGAGTTCCCTCAGCTGTTCGTCATCAGACTTTGTTCTCCAGACCCTTCACCAGCCTCATTGCACTTCTCTGGATCCACTCCAGCAACTCATAGAATCATAGAATGGTTTGGGTTGGAAAGGACCTTAAGATCATCTAGTTCCAACCCCCCCCTGCCATGGGCAGAGACACCTCCCACTAGACCAGGTTGCTCAAAGCCCTGTCCCGCCTTGAACACTTCCAGGATGATG
>NW_009923189.1:0-420 GCF_000696875.1 Nestor notabilis
TCTTATCCCTAAATCCCTTATCCAAAGCTTCCCCGCTGCCCCATTAGCCCTTGGAAGCTGCTCCATGTTCCCATTGGAATCCTTTCCGGGCTGAACAAGCCCAGCCTGTCTCCAGAGCAGAGCATCCCCGCAGCCTCCTCCAGCCTCATTCCAACACCTCCACATCCCTAAGAAAACTGGGATTTTCCCTCCCGGATGTTTTATCCCATCATGTAGCAACGCCCATCATGGAAAAAGGAATTTGGGCTTTATCCCAATCCTTTGGGAATCATCCCTTTGCCTCCACATCGACCCAACCTCCGGCGTTTGCTTTTCCGTTCCCTTTCGGTTCCTTTTCCATTCCTTCCTGGAGTCCTCCTTTTGTATCCCGCTTTTGTATCCCTCTTTTCCTCTTCACTCCTTGGAACATTCCCATTCCTC
>NW_009923189.1:449-814 GCF_000696875.1 Nestor notabilis
GCCGAGCTGTTCTTTCCCTTTTGATCCCTGTTATTAATGATGTGCAAGGTTTGCAATCCCAGCTCCTCTCTCTTCCCCGGCCCTTTCCCTTCCCCCTTTCCTCCTTTCAGGAAGCGCAGGGAACCTCAGGAAGAGGGAAGAGGGGGCAGCTCCTCCGAGGGGGCAAAGAGAGCTCGGGAACGTTCCCAAAAGGAGGATATTGGCTTCATTGTGGGACATGGAAATCACTGCTCAATCTCTGCCCGTTCCTTCTTCATCCCGTCTTTTCTGCTCCGATGGGGTTGATTCCCTGGGGATGCTTCCCGACCATATTCCATGTGGGAATGAGTTGGATTGGGATACAACCCGCTCAGTTTATGCTGTTC
>NW_009923189.1:828-2815 GCF_000696875.1 Nestor notabilis
CGCCCTGTGTGTTTTGGTGTTTGGGGGGGGGGGGGGGCATCTGCATTGACTGAGCCCATGGGATTGAATGGCTTTAAGCTGGAAGAGGCGGGATTGGGATGAGAGCTTGGGAAGTGCCTCAGCGTGAGGGTGGTGGGATGTTGGCGCAGGATCCGCATGGAATGCTCCATCCCTGGAAGTGTTGCAGGTCACGAAGGTGGCCCTGCCATGGAATTAGATGGTCTCTAAGGTCCCTTCCACCCCAACCTGCTCCATGGTTCCATTGGATTCGGTTTCACAGCAGTTCCGAGGCATTCCCAGCATCCCAAGAAGGCTTTCTCTCTCCATGAATGGAATTCCTTAGGCAGGAAGAGGGGAGGACTTGGACGAGCTCCATATCCTTACACAACGCTCCTATAAAGCATCCATTGTGCTGGAGAAGGAGGAGGTCAGATCCGTAGCATCCCTCCCACCGCTTTTCCACAAGGGAGAGCTCAAATCCATGGATCCTTCCCAAGTTTTATCGGAGGAAGAGCTTTTCCTCCTGGGAAGAACGAGCTGCTCCTTCTTGCCGCCTTTTTGGAAGCTCGCCGCTTCCTACTTGGAGCTGAAGGAGATTCCATAGCTCCTTTTTCCATTGCTAGGAATTCCAACCCTCTCCTTAAACATTCCCAAACCCATCCCAACCCATCCCAAATCCATCCGAAGGCCCTTTCCCATGGTTTCATTCTATGCTTCTCTTTAGACCTCCAAGTGGCGGCATTCCCAAGATTCGCAGCGCAACGCAATTCCAAAGGCCTTCCTGGCCTCTCCACTCGGAGCGGCCTTAATTCCCTCTTTATTTTCCATCAGAAATGGAAAAACCGGGATAATCCCATTCCTCAATGCTCCAATAATGAAGTCGCTTCATTAATGGAGGATAATTGGTTTCTAGCTCCGAGCAAATTGGGCTCCATTAGCATAGGAAAAGCTGATTTCCCATATCCAGGCGGGAATATCGAGGCCTAATAGGAATTAATCATGGAATTAAAGGGTGTTATTAATAATTAATAGCCCTTCATTAATATCAGCCCAGTTGCCCCCCATTATAGTTCGCTCCGGGCTTAATCCCAGCTAATTCCCTTGAGGATCAGTTGGGAAGTGAGAAGCTTAAGTAGAACCTTCCTGGTGGGAAGGGGGAGTTTGGTCCTGTGGGAGGCTGGCAATGAGTTGGGAATGATGCTCTTCCCATAGGAGAGAGGGAACGAGCTGGCAATGAGTTGGGAATGATGCTCTTCCCATAGGAGACAGGGAACAAGCTGGCAATGAGCTGGGAATGATGCTTTTCCCAGTGGGGAAGGGAGGGTAGGAAAAGCCTTGGGAGAGCAATGGGAAGCGTGACCTGTTCAAGTCACAGGCTGGGAATGGGATGAGCTTGAAGGTCCTTCCCAAGCTGAAGCATTCCATGATTCCATGAGGATTTGCTCACGGTTCCAAGGGCTGGAAAAGGGCTCCTGGGATGGGGACACAAAGGGTTTGATCCCGGAAGGAAGACGAGAAGGATCCAGGGAGAACTTGGAGCAGAGCAGGATGCTCCGAGCTCCGTCCAACCTGGCCGTGAGCAGCCACAGCTTCTGTTTTTAAGCCTTATGAAGTGTGTCCTGTCAATCGGGGATATGGGGTGTGGGATATGGGGTATGGGATGGGATGGGATCTGGGATGCTGAACAGGGATGGAGTGTGGGATGCTGGGCAAGGATGCTGCATGGTATGCAAGCAGGGATGGGATATGGGATGCAAACAGGGATGGGATATGGGATGCAAGCAGGGATGGGATATGGGATGCGGGATGCAAACAGGGATGGGGTATGGGATACAAGCAGGGATGGGATATGGGATGCAAGCAGGGATGGGATATGGGATGCAAGCAGGGATGCTCTATAGGACCCTACTCATCATCCCGGTCACCATTCCCGGTCCACATCCCTTCTCCCTTCACCTTTATGGCCACCGACATTCCAAGCCTCTTA
>NW_009923189.1:2846-4978 GCF_000696875.1 Nestor notabilis
CCTCCAAGGGATGCTTTGGGATCGGGAGCGGCAATTCCCAGGGACATTCGCTTGGGAAGAGCACCGGAACCCGCCGTTATCCCCCAGAAACAGGCCTGGAATCCCAGTGGCTGCAATTCCTGCTTCCCAGCGGCGCAGTCCCCGGTGTCCTTTGGATGCACCACATGGATGAGCCCTGGTGCTATGCACACGTGTGCACATACATGTGCGGACACGCAAGCACACGCATGTGGGTACACGCACACACATGTACACACACGCACATACATGTGATACGTGCACACACATACACATATAGAGGCACATACATGTACATGCACGCACATACATGTACATACATGCACAGACACGCACACACATGTAGGCACACGCACACACACGCACATACATGTGTGTGCGCACACACACGTGCACACATGCATGTACACACACACACGTGTGCACACACATGTGCACACACATGCATGCACATGCACATATATGTACACACATATGTGCACACACACACGCACATACACACACGTATGTGCATACACATACACGCACATACATGTAGACATGCACACACACATACATGCACACACATGTACACACATACATGTAGACACGTGCACACGCGCACACACATGTGCACACACACGCATACATGCAAACACACGTGAACACACGTGGATATACATGTACACACATGCGCACAAACATGTGCAAATGCACACACATGTGCGAACACACACGGATACACGTGCACATACACACACGCACATATGTGCACACACATGTACTCACATGTACACACATGTACACACACATACACAGACGTGCACACACACGCACACACATGCACATCCACACGTACACACACATGTACACACACATGTACATACATGTGCACACACACACACGTACACACACACGTGTACACACACACACACACGTACACACACACATGTACACACACATACACACATGCACACACACACGTACACACATGTACACACACATGTACATACATGTGCACACACACACACGTACACACACACGTGTACACACACACACACACGTACACACACACATGTACACACACACATGTAAACACACATGTACACACACATGCACACACACACGTGCACACACATGTACACACACACACGTAGACACACATGTACACACACACATACATACATGTACATACATGTACACACATGTGCACACACAAGTACACACACATGTACACACACACATGTGTACACACACATGTACACACACGTACATACATGTGCACACACACACATGTACACACACGTACACACACATGTACATACATGTGCACACACACACACACGTACACACACATGTACACACACACATGTACACACACATGTGCACATACACGTACATACATGCACACACACATGTGCATACACATGTGCACACACACATGTACACACACATGTACATACATGTGCACACACACATGTACACACACACGTACACACACGTACACACACATGTACACACACACATGTACACACACATGTGCACACACACGTACATACATGCACACACACATGTACACACACATGTGCACACACACACACACATGTACACACACATGTACATACATGTACACACACACGTACATACATGTGCACACACACACATGTACACACACGTACACACACATGTACATACATGTGCACAGTCATGTACACACATGTGCACACACATGTACATACATGTACACACACACACACATGTACACACACATGTACATACATGTGCACACACACATGTACACACACATGTGCACACACACGTACATACATGCACACACACATGTACACACACATGTGCACACACACACACACATGTACACACACATGTACATACATGTGCGCACACACACACACATATACACACACATGTACATACATGTGCACACACACACACACATGTACACACACATGTACACACACATGTGCACACACACACTTTTTTTTTTTGTACATACATGTGCACACACATGTACACACACGTGCACACACACATGCACACACATGTACATACATGTACACACACACGTACACACACACACACATGCACACACACATGCACACACATGTACATACATG
>NW_009923190.1:0-10608 GCF_000696875.1 Nestor notabilis
TATATATATGATTAAATATGAACACACATAAGTTTCACCTCCTTAGATTTATTTTCAGCATGTGAAGCCTAGAAAGAATTCATTTTACTCTGAAAAATTAATTTGAAAAATTATATTTTGTAATGTGTTTCGTTGCAAACAGCGGTCAATTAAATTTGAACAACACAGAAATGGGCACAGGCACAAGCAATGTAAATACATCTGACTGGTTACATAAATTTTTCTACAGTTTTTCTTTCCAGATAATATTTTGATACTAAAACATGAAGAAAAAAGAATGCTGAGAATATTTGATGCATATTAATAACAATAACTTAAGTCATGAGAGAACCTGATTCAAAGACAACAATTTTCATTAATATCAGTGGATTTAGGGTGCAATTATAAATACTTTTGCTCTTTTTGTCATGCTTATTCACTTCTGTATTCACAGCTGTCATACATACATTGGAGATCTGCACAACAAGGGGGAGTATATTTTCTGAATTTAATTCTGTATACAGAAGCCAGTAGATAGTATATTTTCTAATCAAGTTAGCTACTTTGTTATGTCTGAGAACCAAATAAGAACCCAGGCATTTAAGGTTCTGCCAGTATACTTGCCTGTATCTGAACCTTTAAGTAAGATTCAGTTCTATGATATAAACCAAAGAAACACACAGAATGTGATATAATCTAAAATGGTATTTATTTAAATTAACTTGGAACAGAAAACCCCATTTATTGGCAGTTTTAAGTGATATGATGCTTTTACATTAAATAGGATGTATTGGACTCAAGAAATTGTTGAGCCTCTGCCCAACCCATCAAAGAATTCTTGTGGTACTGGATGCTACAGAAAATATGACTGTGGCTGCTATGTGCCTTTGCAATGTACTTACAGCAGATGCAACTGCCTCTCCTTTAAATCTAGTAAAGCAAAATCCCATCCTCCTTAGGACTGCTTGAAGCAGATCAGAGGTTCATTCTCATGTTTAAACTCTGTTACTGTGCATGAAAGGCAAGTTCTTTATTTCAACACTGCAGAGTCATTATAAAACAACTTCAGACTATAAAACATACCTGGAATCTATGCCTCCTATTCCCAGGTGACTCTCTGAAAAGCCTGCTGGAATACCAGATATTGTCTGCCTCTTTCTCTCTATATCTTTAATTATGGCATGGAAATGGAACTGCTTTTCATACTTATTTAGCGTCAGACTTTTCTGTAAACCCCATCTAGCAGTACCTTGAAGAAAAAGAGAGTTAGCTGTTTAATTATTTCAAAATGTTGCATAAGTGTATGTAATTAGGAGAAGGTACTGAAATATTAATATGGAAGTGTATGGCTAGGACTCTATGGGAAGGAATCTTTTCCTTCCCATTGTTTAGGTACCTAATTCCTGGTCTGAAAGTCCACTAAGGAGTTTGGTTGCTAGAAAAAATATTTTTTGGAATTTCATCATTATTTTCTTTTATATTTTAAAACAATCTTCCTAAGTCATTGTTTATAGAAAGTATTGGGGAAAATGTCAAATTACTATGAATGCATTGTTGTGTTTCTATAACACATGTAAGAGATCCACAGGAACCTAATCAGTATAAAACTATTGAAAATACCAAGTTAAAAAATAATTTCTTTCTCCATGAGACACAAAGTTTTAGTTGCAATTACATGCTAACATATTGCAAAGTTGCTTAATTAACCAGCACAAATGTGTAATGATATGATCAAGGATGTTAATAATGCTGATAATTTTTCTGAATACTAACATGTGATAGCATGACTTCGAGCAGTTTTTTTCATGAGCAAAAAAATGAAGCTTTATTATTATCCCTGCAATTTACTCTATGACCAATTAGTTGATTTTTTAACTTACTTTATGTCAGCTAATATTCCTCATAATGTAGCAGGCAGACAGCAAAAAGCAGAGTAGGGGGAATGACATCAATTACAAGAACAGAGTTCAACAGGAAAACAGATGTTATGACTTAGCCCTTTATAAAGAATTTTCAGTGGCTGCAGACATTTTAGAAGCAGACATTCTGTTTCTTACAATATGTTGTAGCTCTTGTCTCTTGCTTTGGGCTCAGGACAATAATTTTACCTTTCTTTTCCTTTTTTTTCTTTTTTTTCTTTTTTTTTTTTTTTTTTTTTTTTTTTTGTCTGTTGTGGTATTTACATGAGAACAAATATAGACATGAGAACAAATATTGATTTTATATTTCTCTGTCTATTTGAGAAGCAGGGATCTACATGATCCCTAGCCAGTAGAAAAAAAAAGTAAACCCTTAATCAAAAGCGAAAAATATCTAGTAGCTTATTTTCTTAGGGGATACAGACACATCCAACTATATCGCTTATCAGCTGCTGACATCTTTCTAAAAATCCATAAAGTATAAACTGTAGCAGGAATTGCAAGCTGCATCTGTCAATCTACAGCCTTGGCATATAGTATTGTCATTGTCAGTAGCAGTCTATGAACTGAGATTGCGAGGTTCAGGACTGGGGTTTGTTCAGCTTGCTCTATCTGAATCCACCAATATCACAACTCCTCCTCAGCAGGGCTGCTCTCAAGCCCTTCATCCCCCAGCCTGTATTGGTACTGGGGGATTGCCCTGATCCAGATGCAGGACCTTGCACCTGGCCTTGTTGAACTTTATGAGGTTCACATTGGCCCACTGCTCAAGTTTGTTAATGTCCCTCTGGATGGCATCCCTTCCTTCAAGCTTATGGATTCCGCTTGGTGTCATGCACTAACTTGCTGAGAGTGCACTCAGTCATAGAATCATAGAATGGCTTGGGTTGGAAGGGACCTTAGAGATCATCTAGTTCTAACACCCTTGCCATGGGCGGGGATGCATTCCACTAGACCGGTATGTTCAAGGTGCCATCCATCTGGTCTGGAACACTTCCATGGATGGGGCATCCACAACTTCTCTAGGCATCCTGTTCTAGTGTCTCTCCGTCTATGTCATTAACGATGATATTAAATAGTATTTGTCCCAGTATGAACTCTTGAGGGACACCACTCAATGGTTTCCATTTAGATATTGAGCCATTGACCCTAACTTTGGTTGCAGCCATCCAGCCAATTTCTTCTCCATCAAATAGTCCATCCTTCAAGCCCATATCTCTCTAGTGTAGAGGTAAGAATGTTGTGGATGATCATTATCAAAAGCCTTACAGGAGTAAGGATAGATTACATCAGTTGCTCTTCCTTTATCCATCAGTTCACTCCACTGTAGAGATGATACAGGGTGAAGAAATACAGGCCTGATATGACAGCACAATCCTTGAAAAGTATGGAAACAGGATGCAGCATAGACATAGGTTTTTCACTAGACACCCCTGGTATAAAAAACTTACTCATAATCAGCTAAAGAAATGATGATCTGGAGCTGGAAAAAAAAAAAAAAAAAAGATTCTTGGGGTAACAAAGACAATAAAGAACATGCACTTGACATATATAATAAGCACCATATATAGCCAATTTGGATGCATCTTGAAGCTGCAGACCACTGAAAAAAAAGCATGCTACCAAACATAAGAAAATTACTGCACATGAACCATGGAGAGAGGAGAAACAAACTATCAACATCAACATTGTATCTGTCTGTCTTGGCAAAGACTCCAGATGCTAACAATTCCCAGTAACACTACACCACACACACAAACACCAACAAAAATCAGGATACAGGAGCAAGGGGAGGGTGAGCATTACACCGCAAGGAGTACAAGCTGAGAACTGTGTATTTAACAATTTTAAGTGTATTTTCAATTTTTTTTCCTGTAATAATTAACTGGATAACAATTATTAGGTATCAATTATACTACTAATAAAATCTTTGCTTTATATCTATATAAAATGTTCTTTCTCTTTGCTCATAAACAAGATTTTGAATGTAACAGCCTTTGGAAAACATATCCATATGATTTTCTCATTCTGGCATTAAAATTCTTGGGATATTTTTAGAGATCTTCTTCCGCATCTCTGTTTCTTACAAGACACACAAGTGTAGTAGAAAACCAGAGAGTAGGAGACTGATTGGAGGAGTCATGAATGCAGGAAAGAATAGCTTTGTTGTTTACAGGAGGAAGAATCAAAGCTGTAGGGATGTTGCATAGCTATATAAATGTTTTTCAGGGGTAATTTCACGTGTACCTCTGTGTCAGAAAAGATTATTAAACAAATTCACAGCATATATTCAGTGATTTTCTTTCTGAACTAAGTTTAGCCTTATGCCATGTCATTCCTGTGCCTGCACTGGAGTTACTCTTGATTTACATGGTGGTAACTGAGATTACAGTTTGCTCCAGTGCTTAAAGCAAACATTTAAAAGGAGATGAGCATGCTGGAATAGATTCAACTGACATCCAAAATATCGTCAATGTTATGCAACTGGAAAAAGCAACAGTCACCAAGCCCAGTGAAGCAGTAATAAAGAGGGACTTGACATTCCTCCCTTGTCTCCAGGCTGTTGGCTTGTGCAGTACAGAGCGCTAACTGTCCACTCACTGAATTTTGTCAGTCTGATTATATTTTTTCACCTGCAGGGATTATCCAGTGTAACAAGGCCTTAGAAAAAGTTCATCGTTCTTTAGCCTTTTAAAGTAATTGAAGAGACAGCTTCTAGATTGCTTAACCCAAGTGCTCTTTTGTGAGATGAATATGTGGATGCTATTTGTTCTCTGGAGTTGTTTGTTGCTCTTTTTTTTCTGTATCCATATTATAAGTGAAAACCCTATGCTCCCTGAAAAATCATTACTTAATTGTTCTTTTCCCTGACAGCAATTTTAGTGGTTCTGTAATTCTTTCAGCCCCTATTCCTTTCTACACCTTATTGCACAAGATGGAAAGTAAAAACATAAGCCAACACTCACTTCCCACTAACCAACTAGCATGGAACATTTTTATCTGTTATAATACACTATGTCTGTGTCCTGTAATCATATTCTGAAACTTAGAAAATAGACCTGATCATAAATATCTTGACAGACAAAACATTTGCTTACAGAGTGGCCTTACCAGCTCCCAATTAACAGTGATTCATTCTTCCTCATGTGATATAACTTTGGACTAACTTTGGTCTTGGTGAATATCTTGTTAATAAGGACTGTCTCCTTTGCAGTTTCTGAATTGATTTATTTACTCATAATTTTGTAGTTACTTACAAGGACCTTGGCCTCTGGATTTCCTTGCCTACCTTTTGTCCTGTACTAGTTTTATGTAGATAACTCTTGGCTTTTGTTTGTTATTAGATTGTCCTAAAGACTTCTGCGATGCTTTGCTCACCACAAGGAAATTGAGCAGTTGATAGTTAACAGCTTCCCATGCTTGTGTCATATTTTTATATATCTGCTAAACACTGCCACCTGTTCTACAGGTGATTTCTTAAGGACTGTAAGAGTTCATACTTATGTCATACTCACCATCACATTATACACATTCATTTCTGGTTGCCTGGAGTCAATAGTCAGAATGAATTATTCTAATTTAGTCTAATGCCTAAAATTAATTGTTAAAAAAATTAGTATTAGTCTAACATAATATCAATAATTCCAAAACAAGCAAGACTGGGCTGAATATAAAGGAAAACAGATAAAAAAAATTATATATATTCAGGCTATTGAAATATGAAATTTGCATTCTGAGAGAGATTTGTCAAAAAAAAAAAAGAATATTCAGAGGCTTGTAGTCTCCCCATAATTTTCACTCAATTAGTAAATCTCTGAAAAACCTTAATTTGCTTTCAAGTTTTGAATACAACAGCAATATAGAACTTGATTGATTGCTGACATTCTAATTAGGAGACTATAATTCAGAACATAGTTATCTTCAATTTCATAGCAGTGATTGTATTTTAATAAATTATCTTTTGACAATCGTCCTCACCCTCCTTTCTCAATACTGACTCAATTGTTCATATGACAACATGATATTTGGAAATCTTTAATGTCCTTATCTTTTCCTAGTTTTACTTAGCTGCTGGAAATAAGACAACACCATCGCATATCGGTTAATACTCAGTGAGCTACAAATAATAATTTAAGAAAGACTCCAGTGACTAATGCTTTGAAAAAGAATTGTATTTATTGCTGATATGTTTTAGCTGAAGCAGCACAAAGTAAAAGCTAATGATGAGTTTGTTACTGATGAACATTTAGTCTAACAACTTTAATTATATACCACTGTTGAAGGGCAGTGTCATGGTTTAACCCCAGCTGTCAACTAGAACCACTCAGTCAACTAGCTGCTCACTGATTTCTCTTTGGTAGACTGGGGGAGAGAATTAAAAGAATAAAAGTGGGAAATATTATGGGTTAAGATAAAGATAGTTTAATAGGGAAAAGAAAAAGCTGTGCATGCAAGCAAAGCAAAACAAGGAATTAATTCACCGCTTCCCATGGGCAGGCAGTTGTTCAGCCATCTCCAGGAAAGCCGGGTGTTCCAGGGATCAAAGGATTACGGGTAGAGAAGGAACATAAGCCATACACACACACACCAAACTGCTAGAAAGTTTATTACAAGATCCAGAGATATAACAAGCTAGAAAGAGAGATAACTAAAGGCTACCAAAGAATAGATTAGGCACAGTTTCTTACTGACCCACACCAGTGACCAATGACCAGGAGGCCAGCTTCAAGGTGCATTGTGAAGAAATGGGGTGGCAGGCACATATTTTTGCAGGTGACCCCGCGGAGGTAAGGCTGACCATAAAAGATAGTTGGATCTGCCCCCTTCTTGATCTCTCTCGAACCAAGGGCCTTTTATATCCTTTATATCCAAAAAAAAAGTGCTGACTCATCCCAATGCAGGGGGCCAGCCTGCGCCAGGAGGAGTGGCCTTTGTTGGCTCTTTTCCCACACACACTTGTTCTGACGCAGGGGGCAGTGTGCACCAGGAGGAGTGGCCTTGTTGGCTCTTTGCCATGCACACTCTAGATGATCAGGGTGATCCACCAAAGACCAATTCCACAGTGTTAGGCCCATCTAACACAAATACATACACGCTTTTATCTTAATCGGGGTGGTCCACCATGGACCAATTCCACAGTGTTAGACCCATCTAACACATATCACTGTGTGGTCCGTGTGTGGACCATCTCCTAGTCAAAGTAATAGTCTCCATTTGTGGAGATTTTTTCTCCTCCCCTTCCTTCTTTGTCATCACCTCAGTAACCGCTCCAGCAAACAGAGGAAGTTAGCAGAGTACTGAGAGTGGGCCGCCTCTGACCATTTCCAAAGTGTTAGACCTGTCTAACTTACCGGGCTCCATTACATGTAATAGTTACTTGGGAAGGCAAACGCAATCACTCCAAATGTCCCCCAGCCTTCTCACTGGTGTGAGGAGCAGAAAAGGCTTTGACTCCATGTTAGCGCTGCTCAGCAATAAGCAAAACATCCCTATATTATTAACAGTTTGTAACACAAATCCAAAACATAGCCTGTATTAGCTACTATGTAGAAAATGAACACTTTCCCAGCCAAAACCAACGTAGGCAGCAATTTACTCCTACAAATCTGCTTGTAAATTTGACCCCTTAAGGTAACAGTATTACAAAGTTATGACAGTCTTCCTAAGGGAACTATGCTTTTCATTTGGGGAATCAGTGTTGTACGGCATAATTAAATTATTAAAACAGATAGCAGCTTTATATAGACATTCTACAGGGAATATCAGAAGAATAATTAAAAAATGGAAAAATTATGATTCATGAAAATTATTTTAAGAGCAAAAGATTTGAAATACACTAATGGAGTATTCCATAGTTGGCTCTCTGTCCTGAGTGTGATAGAGTTGTTACATTTTGTCGTGGTTTAAGCCCAGCCGGCAACTTGGAACCATGCAGCCACTTGCTCACTCCCCCCCTTTTCCTTCCTCCCCCCGCTCCCGGAGGGATGGGGAGGAGAATCGAAGGAATGTAACTCCCATGAGTTGAGATAACAGCTCTCCAGTAACTAAGGTATAATACAAACAACTACTGCTATCACCAATAATAATAATGATAAGAGGAATAACAAGGGAAAAGGACACAACCGCCCACCACCCGCCGACCGATACCCAGCCCGACGGGAGCAGCGATCTGGGCCTTCCGGGTAACTCCCCCCAGTTTATATACTGGGCATGACGTGCTGTGGTATGGAATACCCCTTTGGCCAGTTTGGGTCAGGTGTCCTGCCTCTGCTTCCTCCTGGCTTCCCCTCCTCTCTGGCAAAGCATGAGACTGAGAAAGTCCTTGGTCAGAGTAAACATTACTTAGCAACAACTAAAAACATCGGTGTTATCAGCACTGTTCCCAGACTGAAAGTCAAAACCACAGCACTGCACCAGCTACTAAGAAGGAGAAAAAATGACTGCTGTAGCTGAACCCAGGACACATTTATTGTTATGATCGTTGTACAAATTAAGAATGAGTTAGTACTTATTTTGTCTGTCTTGACAATAAAGGTTTACAGCAAAATTATGAGGTCTATCATGTTTTTATATCTGATGTTTGTGATCTATTAATACACAATTTTAGTGTTTTTAAGTACATACTCAAATAACATTAGATTTAGGTACTTTAAGCAACTTTCAGAATAACTTTTGCTAGTATATCTAGAAATCACAATTATAGGATACTCCATTAATAACCAATGAATAAAAATCTATTTTATTAAAAGACTAGATAAAATATTATATGATTATAATATATCATGGTATTATTTACACTCATGCAAACACAATAAATGTTTTGTAATAAGGCTAATTAGAAATCTAAATATCTGTTTGCATGCACATTATATCATTTTAATGCCACAGCACCACTGACTGAATGGGACCATGAATAGTCTTTAAGCAGTATACTGATGTTGTACATGTCATTTTCACTGATACTAGTTCATAATTTGAAGCAAGAAGTTATGATGTAAAGCTGGTTATAATCTGCATAGATCAAGAAACTGGCTTTTACATTTTTATATAGTCTGTGGAAGACAGTATCTTCTTCTGAAGTTTTGCATTGCCTCCAGCTGTCTTCTCACATGCAATTAATTTCTAAAAGATTCAGTATAATGAACATGACAGTGACCATTTAAAATGCTTCATTGTCTTGAATTTTGAAGTTTCAATGAAGTTGGATTGACTTCCTAAAGAAGACTAGGCTCTTATGCTAGGTGCAATAATAGAAGCTCCTAAAAACTAAAGGTCTTTTTCCCTATGATTCATTCCTTTGCCCGTACTCTGTGTTTTTTAAGTAGTAAGTTTTTTCTAGTTAAGATTATACTGTAGTCTCTTAGTCTTATTTTATTACATATCTTTCTTTCACCTATTTTGACATGTTATCATAAGATTTTGTTTTCATTGCTACCAAGGGAAACTGAGCCAGAAGTTTTTCTCATCCTCCTTAATTTTTCTGAGATTAAAAAAAAAAATAAATCTTATTCTGTATCCAGAAAAAACATATCAGAAGGAGAATAAGAAATGGTCCAGAAACCATTTGAGTATGCCATAAGATTGGTGAGGTTGTTTAACAGGAATGTGTGGTAACAAAAGCATTATTTCGCCTGAAGCAAACCAGAGGAAGGCTTTTTTTGAGCATGAAATCAAGAAAATAGGTAATTCTTAGTTTCATATTCTAATTTTAAATCCTCTTATTAATTTAAAATCCTAATATATTTATATGCAATTGATATTTGCATAATTAAAAAATAGTAATCCAAGGAAGCAACTATCCAAACCATCTGACATAAAGTTACTATGACTTCTATGGGAATAATTGACATATAGCACCATCCCATGTGTTGTTTAATTCAGAAGAATATAATATTGTAATACAAAAAATGTTTGGATATGCAATACCCATTTGTATTTTCAGATGCTGTCTTGATTCTTCTTTGGAAAAGAATGAGAGATTTGGGCATTTAAATAACAAAGCTGAACACATGTATGATGTACTAGCACCAGAAACTTGCCCCAAAAAACTACTTCCTGTGCAAATTCACTATATGATAGGCAGTTTTCTCTGTTACTTAATTATTGCCCTTGTCTTTCAAACGTGGTTTGGACAGTTCATGTGTACATTTTGTGTTTAGATGGTAAAACAATTGACAGACAGTGACACTGATAATATCCCTGAAAGTAGTGGAAGGTTAAGAAAACCATTCTTCCATATCTCTTTGTTCAGATTAAAAGATTGGGGTGATGGGTTTTTTCTTTAACTTTCTTCAACAAAAATTACCAAATGTGACCTAAAATCTCATAGGCTCTAAAGACACTATACAAAATGCAAAACATAACCAAAAAAAAAAAAAAATCAGTTTAAATATATTTTATCACTGTAATAAGATGTGCATAAGCCAGATACTACTTACAGCATTAACAAAAGATAAGACAAAGATTGTATATCACCTCCAGAATTTCTTCTTTTCATCCTGATTTTTTCCTCTGGGTTTATCTGCAGTCAGCAGTGGTAAAGCCTAATCAGAAGTGTTTTGCCTGTGTTACTTCCCTCTCTGCTTATTTTTAGAACCCTATTATCCTTCTCATATTTCTATGATCACAGAATATTTGTTTAGAATAATAAAATTACCTGAACCTATTGCTCTGAGTATCTTCTATTTAAGATTTTTATTATTATTTATTA
>NW_009923191.1:0-1732 GCF_000696875.1 Nestor notabilis
TATTCTATGATTCTATGATTCTATATTTTATGTCAATAAATATGCTAGATCTAAGTAATGATTAAATTGTGCATTGGTATTTTGGTTGTGCTAATAGAACAAATACACTGTATATCATTTAGATGTTAATGTAAGGATGAGATTATGAAATATTTTTTAAAATTCTGTAATTAAAATGATTTGGCACCCCTGTATGGGTTCTTTTGCATAGAGATCTTCACTTTGGATTTCTGCATGCACCTCCTCATGACCCTTGAAAGTCATTGAAATGCAGATTTAGAAAAAGCTTAGACATTCTCATGAGCATTTTTTCTTGTGCATCAAATGTCTCTTTTCAAATGATATTACTAGTATTTTGCCTGTTACCCATTCTTGAGCACCACCATTGAAAGAAGTGGAGGTAGATTACAGGTGTCTAGTTAACTAATAAGAGACTTTTCGAAATGCTGTGATTGCAGAAAACTAGTTACTCTTGTTGAAGTGTATACATCTAGCCTTACTCAGTGCTGTTTAATTAGTTCCAAACTCATTTTCACAATTACTTAATTTTCCTAATATAGCAGTCTCCCCTTGAAAGCTTTTATTTCCCCCTAGCTGATTTTATAGTTTAAGAAGAGGTGGAGTGATTTTCATCCTGTCTTATACCTAATAGTTATTTTAAGGTCCATCCTCATTGTGTCTTTGGGTTTCTGTAATCTCCCATTATTTCTGTGTCTTTCTAGTCCTAAAGGAAGATTTTTGTTATATCAACACAGTTACTAAAACGATTGGCTTATGTTTCTGCTTGCAACATTTTTTCAAGAGAATTCTGTTGCTGCAGGACATAAAGTGCGTTAAACTAGAGGTGAATTTTCTGTTTTCCAATTAATGGAGTAAGCCAGGTCTTCTAAATTTTGCAGGTTTGGTTGCCTGAGTTTAACTTGTAGACATAAGAATAGTTCAAGAACATGCTAATACCATCAAATTCTGTTAAATATGCATGTCTAAATAAGACAGGAAAAGATTTTTTCCTCTGGAGTGAAATAAGTGGAGGATCCATGTATGGAAAAATAACATTACTTTCTAAATAAATAAATTTATATTAAGTAAATCTGAATCACTTGGGTTCAGTGAAATTCAGATGAGGAGACCCATGCATTTGCATATGTGAAACTGTTCAGTTCTGAGTGCAAGCATTAATGCAGGCAGGTGTGTAAGCAATCTAGAAATTTACATTTCAATGTCTCCTGAGGTCCATGAGGAGACACATCCAGAGAATGTGTTCTCATACATGATTATCCAGAGTTGTGTGGATCTGTGGAGGAGACTATGTGGAAACTTTATTTGATGCTAAGTAACCCTGTTTGCATTGTGTACAAAGTGAATACGTACATAAAATTGAATTCAGCTCCATTATGTTCTGGTCTGCAGTGGTGGCTTAGTATCTACAGTGTGTAAATAGCTCTTTTAATTAGTTTGGGTATGGTTTTTTGAACAAGTGTAAACCAAAATCCCAGAACAGTGTGCACAGGTATTTCAGTCCCAGAAACATTCAAATTACAAAACTGGTAGGTGTCCTTATTCTTGGCTGTGACTGTTGTGATAATAATGGAGGAACAAGGACAGAGTAGGCTGTGGAGATAACAAGAGGGTGGTTTCCATGGCTATTGAATGCAAATATTTTATCACACTTTGATTGGTAAGCTGTGCAGTGCTGCTGCTTCTTTTTTTCATTTGGCAGAGCGGTGAAACC
>NW_009923191.1:1763-52738 GCF_000696875.1 Nestor notabilis
AACAAACGTGGCTGTACATAAAGACAGCTGTTGAGAGATAAGTAATGGCTCTCTGAAATCAGATAATCTAAAAGTTATACATTTGTGCACACAAACTGGTTGACATTTCTGTAGTGAAAACTTTTTTGTTTTATTTTGAAGTGAAGTCTACTACATTTCTCAGATGTTCTCTGCAAACTGTTTTCTCAACAAAATTCCTCTGATTTGTAATACTTAGGTTCACAATGAATGTTTTCTCAATCTGGTCTAGGTTATTTAAAAAAAAAATCAGTTTATCTTTGATTTTTGATATGTGATCTGAGAAAACTGTTCATCTCAGCACATTAAAAACAGAAACAAACCCACGTATATAAAGTGCTATATAGGAAGTATGGGCTTTAAACTCTTACTGAGTTTGGAATCAGTTGTAAAATGAATGTAATGCTTTAGTAGTAGAATAATGCAATTTATTTTTCCATGAGTGAGACACCTTTAGACAAGTAAATAAACGTTCACCTAGCCCATAGGTATGTACATGCTTAAAATGAATGCTATGTCATAGATTGCATCCTGCAAGCTTTTTAGTGTGTACATAGATCTGAAATTTTAATTTCCTTTTTGTTTCATTCAAAAATTTAGAAATATTTCATTCTGTTACTGTATTTGTTTTGCTTCTGAACTTTAAAGACAGCCTGATTAATTATATTCTTATATGGTTAAAGCTAAGTACTAGTACAAGCTGAGTTGTCTAGATAAGTATTCTGGTACATACTGCTTTATTCTTAAGACTACATATGTATATACGTATGTATATATATACACACAAAACCCACATTTTTGTGTTCTGTATCAGTTGGCAAGGGACAAAATTTAAATTTCCTTCTACTACTTCAGTATCTCTCACTGGATGAATAAAATATTTCTTTTTAATCCTTTCTTTTTAATTCTTTTAATGTGCAGAGACAGCAGAATTGCAGTTGTTAGCTGGTCTATTTTTACCTCTCATTTTGTACAGTAGAAAACCCCACAATTATGCATTGTTGAAGCTGAAAGTCACAAAAAATACTATAATTTATTTTTCTTTAAAGTTTCTGTAAGAGATTTTAATATCTCCAAGTAATTACTGTTAGGAGGAAATACTTTTACAGCCAGTTTTGTAGGTTACGCAGGTTGTTGTATGTTAGCTCTTACAACCGAATGTGCAAATTTGAATGTTCTTTCAATACATTTTTGCCTTATGTTCTAAACTGATATAATTTTGAATTATACAGGAGGTGCTGCATGTTGCAGGAGTGGAAATGCAGTTAACAGCTGCTGTTTCATTTTTGACTGTTCTACAAGAGGAGTCAGTGTCCATTCACACATACTCCCACTCCTTCCTACACATCATTCTCCAAAACGTGGAACACAGAGATGCAGGTCAGGGCTGTACAGTATACTGATGACTGATCTCTTCTGTATGTTTTGTTTCCTTAGTGACCATACAATCCTGTGTAAAGCAGTGAGTGCAGTCACTGTCACTTTGTATCTAGACTTGCATGAATGAAAAGATTTTTGCATGCTGGCTGCTTGCATACTGTTATTTAAATGTAATTCTGATTGAAGCAAACAAAAATCCTTTGTCTGGAGGACTAAATCCTAGTTGGTATTGTGTCCAAGCTTCTACTGAAGTACCAGGATTTTGCAGCTGAGAAAATGGAGGAAGGATGTTTGAAGTTTCTTCTGTGATGATTGGTTTTACTTAATGTCTTTTACACTATTTTGAGGAAACAAAGGGAAAAAAAGCCTCTTAGAAAACTAGAAAGTTTCAGTGGGCATAAGAAAAGAATGTGCTTCTATATGAGGGAAATAGTCTTTTCAAAACAAAGAGAATGATAATTTTTGTACAGGAATCAAAAAAGAGAAAAGAAATGAGGACAGAATTTGCTTCTAACCTATCCTGCTTCTTAGTCTGAGGTTTTAAATGCTTAATTTAGTAGCCTTTAGATACATAGGTCCTTGAAGAGGTGCACGTAAAAAGTAATAACTAATTTTGTAAAACTGATGTGTGTTTTGTTATACTCATTGTATGTACAACGTAACATTTAACCCATTTCATTTTAACAGGTGTCAGCAATGCATGGCTAGAAACTCTTCTTGCTGTAATAGAAGCTTTACCAAAAGAGACTATCAGACATGAGGTAACAATATTTTCAAGCTTATGCTAACAACAAATCAATAACATTTTGTAAGATTGTATTTCCCTGCAAATTTCATTCTTAAGTTAAACCTAAATAGCATCTAGGAGGTGGATTGGTTAAGGGAAGAGGCAAAAGGAGATATCGAGTCATAAAATGAGCAAGGCTATTTTTTGTCATCTTTCTCTGAACATTTAAACTCTGGCAATGTTAGTCACTTATCCATTGGATCGTAGAATTACAGAATGATTTGGGTTGGAAGGGACCTTAAGGATCATTTAGTTCCAACCCCCCTGCAACTTCATTAAGATTTGTGGAAGTTCTATGACTATGAAAACAATAATGATTGTGGAACATACTCTAAGAGAGGAATGTGCTAGAAGGTGGAACAGGAGGGTGACAATAAACAATTTTAGTGTTCTTCAGCAAATAAGACTGTAACACTTCCACTGCACTTCGTATTCTCAGTAACGTGTTTTTATGTATCCAGTTTTAGTTTACAGGTTAGTATTTCACTCTCTGTCTTCACGAAGAAACTGCATTTTGTTTGCTACTGGACTGAAATTCTGATTTCTGTTAAATGGAACTGAATGCTGAAGATCTGTTTCTTTGTGTATTTCAGTTGTTTGTGATACACCAAACACCTAATGCCCTGGAAACAATTTTTCACCATGTAGCTCAAGAAAGAGGAAGGAAATCTGTGACTAATTCATAATATCACTCCCCTTTACTCAGCTAATTTATTCAGTTTTGGTTTAAGTATTCATATTTCATTGTTAAGTTTAAAAGCTTTGCAACAGGCACATTGTACTGTGTTTATAATTTAAAACAATATGGAGATTTAAATATATGATTGTGTGGTATAAAAATATTCATTAAAATTAGTGGCTAATTGAAATCCAGTACTCTTTAAAAAACAAACTTCTAAAGGGTGAAAAGTTAGGTGGAAAATAAAAAAAAGATTAATTATTCTAGTCACCTCCAAAATCTAAATGTAACACAGTTTTACAGATGCCATTTAAAGATGGTGGAGTTTCTCCCCTGATTTGTCTCTGGGAACACATGTGTAAGTTTCCACGAAGATTTGCTTTGGGGAGATCACAGCTGATGAAAGTGTTGATTCAGGAGCTATACAGAAACCTAAATCTGAAAAGGAGCCTTTCGTGTTACTTGAAAAATCTTTGCGCGTGGCAGGGAGTTGGAACTAGATGATCTTTAAAGCCCCTTTCAACCCAAACCATTCTGTGATTTTGTATCAGAAAACATAGAATATTCTAGATTTTTGTTTTGTTTTGTTTTGTTTTTTGATTTTTTTGGTAAGTAAAAACCATAGGACTATCATAGACACCAGGGTTATAAAGGAAGGTGTGTGTCTCAAACCAGAGGTCAGCCTGACCTAGTATCCTGTCTCTGGCAATAGCCACTTCATGGGAGGGACTGTGTCTAGGTCAGTGATGGGAGTTAGTGTTACTAAACATGGTGTGTTTGCTGTCATAGTTCAAACACCAAATAAGTAATACACAGTTTTTAGATAACCAATGGCATGTTTCTTTATGCAGTATTGTAGGTAGAAGCCTATCTTATGTACTAATTCTAGTTTGGGTGATCTGTTTGTCCTTAGAGTGGCAAGATTCTCACACCTCAAAATTTCAGCCTGTGTTTTAGAATATTGGTGGACTTCCTGTATATTATTCTTTTGTGAAGCTCTGCAAAAGAGGTTGAATGAGGAACTGTGGCAGACAACAAGACACATTTCTGTAACATTCCTCTTGGTCTCTTGGTCCACCTGGATTTCTGTGATTATTTCTGCACAAAAAATAATATATCTAAAGGCCTTTCTTAAATTGTTTCTGGCACCATAGATGTGATTCAACAATTGATGGCAGAGCTTTCATAAAGATGCAGTTTTTGTGCATCTGTATGGAAATGAAACCTCTTCCCTACAAATCCCCGAAGTATGCATAATGAGAGGGATCATTGCCTCAAAACTTTACATTTGAGGAGGTGTTTCCTGGGAAAACTTATAGAAAGAACCTCAGAGAGGCTTCCTTGACGTTTCTCTGCATATTTCATTTTCTTGTGCAGGAATATATTTACAAATTCCATGAAAATTACCAGCTAATATCTATAAATATTCATATACACCATAGCCTCAAAATGAAGACAGAAGTAGACAGATGTAAAACTGTGTCTGTGATGTGAATCATAAACTGCTGTTTGGGCCAAGATTTGGGTTTAATATGCTATAATTAGCACTGAATATTGAATATGGGTTTCCAATAGGCAATTAAGACATAGTACATAGGCGTCATTATTGTTAGTACTGATTAATTCCATGAAAGGGGTAGAAGACACTTGGGATATGTTTTTCTAATGTTTTTCTAGACCTTTTTTTTTTTTTTTTAAAGAGGAATACATTATTTACCGCTCACATTTATTCTGTTCATACTTCTTCTTTTTTCTTTCACATAGATCCTGAATCCACTAGTTTCCAAAGCACAGCTTTCTCAAACACTTCAGTCCCGCCTAGTTAGTTGTAAAATCATGGGAAAATTAGCTAACAAATTTGAAGCTCATATGTAAGTAGACTGTACATATATTGTCATTCTACAGTATATACTGGTATTTTTTTGCTAGTGGGCAAAAATTACTACAAGAAAAGTAGATTTTACTGCAAAAATTAAATGCTTTCTTTTTACATATCTCTTTATCTGGATATTAATAATAAAAATATGTTCACTATGTAACTAGGCTATTCAAACTTGATGATGTTTGTCAGTTTATAACTTCAGTTTGTATGTTCTTCCAGAGGTTCAAATGGGACCATTTTCATGCCATTCTTCCATATTGTTTTTCTTACTAGGAAGTAAGCCAAACAGTGAATTTGTCTGCAATTTACAGGGACGAACAACATCACCTTAGACTTTCTTGTCATAAAGGGAAGAATCCTGTTCCTAACTTTTGATTTGTCTAACTAAATTTAACATGTAGAGATATATATATATTTTCTATCCCTAATTGTATGGAGATGTATCAGGAGCCACTGTTATCTGATATTATCCAACTCTTAGATTCAGTGCCTGTGGGTTTGGGCAGTGGTGCAGAAGAGGGAAGCAATGGTGAAAGTAAATCTGTGCAAAGTTGGTTTGGTACATTCCTTGGACAGTTTATCCAGTCTTACGATAGTGAGAGCATTTCACCAAACGTGTTTTTTGACCAGGTAGTTGGCCACATGTGATTTTGAATTACAAAAGAAATCCACTAAGGGCTACTGAATGCATAGAAACCATGTCTAGCTGAGGATTTCCTCTCTAATAATGATTTTGATTTGCCCTAAAATGCAAAAATTCAGCATAACAGAAAAGGTGAACAACAGGACCATATGACAAGACATTTAGGAATAAATGTCTTTAAATTATGATTTTTTTTCTTCAATAAAAAGAACTAGAAGCAGCCAAAATGAAGCTGTCCACACCTTCATTTGCTGTGTAGAATACGCTTGTTGGACACACAAAAGTTAATGAGCATGGTAAAGTAGTATTTTTTGATAATATTACCAAAGCTTTCAAATCTTTATTTTCAAAATTTGTAGAATTCTGGTGGAATTGCTTTTATTTAATCGATGTTACATTCTTATGAAAATCAAGTGACTTTCCAGATTACTTGGAATCTTATGAGAAATTTTAATAGTGTTAGCCATTATAAGTTCAAATTATCATACCTTCTTTTGCTGGGTTTCTTTAATATGATTCCTTGCTGTTAGAAGTAGGAAACCCCTCATTTCAGTGAACAGGTAGTAGCACCATTTCTGTACAGAAGCTACATATTAAGAAGGCAGCTGAGAATTTTCTGGGATGTAGTGATTTATACTACAATTTAAAATTTTTCTTTTATATTTCACATGACTCCCAGGTTATTTTTTTTAGAGTATTAAAAAAATCCCAATCTTGGAATAGAACATCAGTTTTTCTAGCTTCTGTTCCAACAGTTAGTTAAAAACAAGTCTTTTTTTGGAAGTAGTCCCTACTTCAGAATACTCTTACAATGCCAAATTCCCAACACCTTGTACAGTTTTTAAAACTTGAGGCCAAATTTTGCTGTAAGAAGTAAGTTAAGTTAATTTTTACTGGAATGAGGGGAGGCTGTGCAAGCTGGCTCGAAAATTTCTTGTCTGTGTCTTCATATTTCTCTTGAGTTTTGCAACAATGTAAGGATTTGGATAGAGATATTTTATGAATACTCATGACAGCATCTTGGGCACTGAAAGGAAACCCAATGGCTGATTCTGCCAAGTTTTAGTATGTGTTCTTACTTAAATAGGTTCAAAATAGTTATTTTGCATCTGCCATTGAATACTTGGGTCTACTTCCATAAAGGCATTGCAGCACTGAAGCTTTTAATCTTAAATTCTTTTTATATTTTTTTCCCCCCAAATATCTCCTTGGTGATACATGTATACCAAAGATGAGGTATTAGAGACTAATTGGTATTTACACTTCCATTTGTATAATTCTTTGTATTCTTGCAGTGGCTGTTCAGAAATGTTACTGAAGATTGTTATTAAATGAGGACAGCATCTCTAAGCCCACCTGCTATTTTTGTAGTTAAAAAAAAAAGATGGAACGTGAGCAAATTATGATGACTATAAATAATCCTTTTGCTGTTTCTGTATAGAAACATGTCTGATGTACCATATAATTTTCTTCAGAAGTAATATATGGGTAAAATTTGAGTACTACAGAGTGAAATTTATATATTCTTGTTCTATAAATTAATAAAAAGTGTTCACATTTTTAGTATTAAAAGAGACATTCTTCCATTGGTAAAATCATTGTGCCAGGACGTGGAATATGAAGTTAGAACTTGCATATGTCGGCAACTGGAACATATAGCTCAAGGAATAGGGTGAGTATAATCTTCGTAACAGCTTCTAAATGCAAAATCTTTCTTTAAAATATTTAATGGTAACCTAAAAGGTCCTTTTAAGATTTCTAACTTAATTCATGTGTACTCGGTAGTGGATTTGGAGTGTACAGATATTTTCTGAGGAATTAGTAGTTGGCGGTTGGCTCTTTTCTATTTTCAAAGTTTTATTTCTCTGTGATAGCAAAATTGCTGAACTATACAAACAATTTTTCTTTGTAAATAATGAGTTAATCTACACTTCTTGAAATCATGTCATTATCCATTGAAGTCATTGTGCTTGCTTAAAAATGGAAGAGGATTATGGCAAGTATTAGCAGTTTCTAATAATTAGTGTGTGGTTATTTGTGAAAAGATGCTGAATGTGTTTAGTAAGTGAATTTCAGTTCAGTGTCAACTTTTACTCTAAAATGGAAGAGTTTCAATATTGCACATGTAGGAACAGAAAAAGTCTGGAACTTTTATTTTAATAAGTGGTACATGTTAACTACCCACACAGGGGTGGTCTCTGAATGAACAAATATATTAGAATTCCAGGTCTCTACCTGTTATTGTGTCAGGAAGAAAAAAAGCAGTAACTTCTCTTACAGACTTAAAGAAATGATCAAGTAAGCTTCCCTGCCCTGTGTTACACAGCGGGGGTAGATTAGATCTTAAGAGTCCCTCTAGCTTTTTAAAATGTGAATTTATGAACAAATACAAGATAAGGCTGAAACTGAAATGTAATTTGAAAGATAAGGTAAATATGCACTGTAGCTTGTTGGTACCGGTGCTTATGGAAAAGATGTTTTCCTGTTGCTGTGGAACAGTTTATTTATTTATTTATTTATTTAATGGAGAGTTATGTTGTGATTTAGATTCTGAGTTATTAAAAAAAAACAAACCAAAACCCAAACAAAAAAAAAGAAAAAAAGAAACCACCAGAAGTTCTTGAAGCAATGTGATTTACCTCTCAGCCATGTAATACTGAAAAAATGTATGTTCAGGCAGTGTTTTAGCATACTCAGATATAGGGAATGAATATTCATGCTAAGAACTAAGCATTACTGCGTATTCTTAATTGAGCTTTGGTGTGGTAAGGTCATGCAGGAGAGTAATTTCTAGGTTCCTAGATAAACTTGTATTTATTGCATGCAAAATAATTTTTTATATATGCTGTAGGCATCTCTTCTGCAATGTCTTTCTCCTGTGAAAGTTCAGAGGATGTGAATAATGTGAAATCACAATATTACTCATCTCAGTAAAGTTACTCATTTGGTTTTGTGCTTATTTAATTTTATAACAAAGCATAGGTTAGAATGGTAAATAATTTTAACATTTTCCGTATTGAATGGCTTTGAATTTAAAAGAACTTGTGACTGTAGAGAATAAAGGTAGTTTTTGTCAATATTGTTGATATTTGTAAAACTGGTAGTTTAACACGCATTTTTCTACATTGAATTACTGAATAATTTGAGCTTGCATTTATTTTTACTGTATGCATGTATCCTTATGTATCTTAAAGTTGACTTCTGTTTAATGGGAGATTAAAGATGAGTGAAAGGGTTCTGTTTAACTTCAGGGAGTGAGGGTTTTTTTGCCATAACTACCAAATTTTGAATGGAGGGGTAGTTCTAACTGTCATATTAGTTTGAAGATTTTTGTTGCCACCAAAACAGAAATCCCCAGAAACATATTTGCATAAGCATTTCTTCCCTCCTCCTCATTTCTTGTCATGTCCGTAGTCATTTCCCCCCACCAGCTCGATTTCTGGGTGTGAAAACAGGAGGTATTCTTATTCTTCTCTCCTCTGACCATTCCTAGGCCGTATGTTCTTGTCTGTCTCAATCACCTTCCTTCCTCTTTTCTTATTTATTATTGCTCAATCCCATTATATTTTCTTTGGTATCTTATTTGAGGTACTGTCTGCATTTCCATGGAAAAAAGGTGGAAATACTGGATATGTCTTCCCAGTTCTTGTTGATAGTAGGTCTGCAAAAAAGATCTTTCTGATCTCTTAAAGCAATCAAGAATTGGTTGTAGGCTGAGACATGGGAAATTATGCTGGTTGGCAGCTTCTACAACAGCTATACTTTTATTCCAAGAAGCAAATCTCTTTTGAACTTATTATGCCAGTCACCTTACTGTGTAAATGTTTCTGTGTCAAGCGTATTTCACTCCTCCTTGATCATTTCTCTCATTAAACTCTGATTTCTAAGTCAGAGTTTATGGAACAATAATCTGCTGCCAGTGTGTAGATTCAAGTTGCCAGGACCATCACACACAGGCAGTGGCAGTAATTACCAAGGCAAAACCAGACAAGCAGAACCCTTTCTTTACTACTTCAAAACAAGCCCAAGAGGCAGTGTTTGGACTAGTTGGGAAACCATGTTTTCTCTGAGCAGTAGTTGCTTACCCTCTGTAAAGCAGGCTCATCTTTGAAGAGTAAGATTTCCAGACACTTCAGCATTATATTTAATAATTTTTGGCTTTGGACCATTGCACTGAGCAGTTTCTGCATATTTGATCAGAATAGTTTTTTTAGTGACATGGTGAAGTAGCTGGACTCCATTGATTTTTTTTCAGACTGCATTTTCTCTGATTTGTTTTGAGCTAATTTGAATGCTTTATAATGGTGAAGTTTTGCATTTTAAATTTGCGCGTTTCTTTGGTTGACAAAGAAAAATGTCCTGAGATTGACTGGAGGTTTTTATTTCATTTTTATTTCCTTTCAAATTTGTCAATTTTTCCTCCTTGACTACCCAAAAAATACCTAAATGATTATTTCAAGATAGAATTCTGTTTTGCTGTGGCAATATTGTTTCATTAGAAATTTTCTCTTGACTTCTTGCCTCACTTTGCAGGACAGAACTAACAAAAACTGTGGTGCTTCCTGAGTTAGTAGAACTTGCAAGAGATGAGGGTAGCAGTGTACGTCTTGCAGCTTTTGAGACGTTAGTGAACCTGCTTGATATGTTTGATGCAGGTAAGAACTTAATATAGGCTTATTAGCCCAGTTCTTAATGCTTTAATGCATCTTACAAATTTATTTAAATGTTTTTCTTTTCTGTCTGCATTTTTCAGGCATTTCTGATTTTATGTTGTTTATTGTTTTATGCTTCATGTATTTAGTGTCTTGCAGTGCTTTATACATAGTAAGTTTTAAAGAAGGTGAACCAGTTGTCCATGAAATCCATTACCTTATTCCAGGTTTCTAATGTAATGTGACTAAATGGAATAAGTAAAATTAATGTATAATTGATAGGAATATTGGGTTGTTAGTATTTAGTTAATACTATCAATACACAATACAAAATGTTAGCTCAACAGATGCTGTTTCTTGTAGTTTTTTTGCTGTTTTTGCCTCTTAACTGAAGCAAAGCTAAAACTAACTACAGACTGCAGCCTGTCTGCTGAGTTGAAGAACCTGGAGTAGGCAATGATATGATATTTGTGTGTGTATCAGTAAACCTTGCAGGTTTTAACATCCAGTGTTATATGTAAAATACGTTTGTCAATTTTGGAACAGAAAATATTTCCTTATGTTTCATAAACTGTAGCGTGCAGAACTGATAAATTTTAGAGGTACTAAGTGTCAGCAGTTACTATTTAAATCCCTTTAAACTTGTGGCTATGGGGCACTGAAAGCTCTCTCCTTTGCAATGAGGAAGTGTGTGTATCTTCTAATGCTCTTCTTTATTTAAAATAGAAAATGTAAATGCTTGTCTTTTTCTCAGTGCTCTGTATCTTTCCTGTGATCACCATGCCTATTTCATACTTCTCCAGGTCTAGGGGTGAGTGTCTGTGTCTTCATGTGAGGAAGGAGAAATTCTTTGTTGTATCCAGTTCTTTTGGCATAGTGGTGGTGGTTACCTACACACGATTCTCAGGTTCTCATCATAAGCTGAGTTCAGCACTGATTGGGACAAACTTTAAGTAGAGCTATTGTGGCTGCTGCAGTATAGGAGTGGTCTGGGTAACCACTGTACCTTGTCCTCCAATCAACTCGACTGCTCTGTCTAGATTTTTTCAGGGGGATGTAAAAGACAATAACAGCCACGTTTTCTGGCTCAGTTTCAGTTGTATTCTCTGCTGGGTTTTTTTACAACTGGAAATGTACCAAAGCAGCAGAGTACATGATAGATCACTGCTATAATGTATATGAAAAAAATATTTTATATTGTTGATCACTGCTCATTATTTGTCACTTTGCCTTTTATATTGTCTTTTTCTAAATACTTCAGTTGTTTGTCTTCATTACTAACTCTGTCTTTTGCACCACTCCCACTCCTGTCTTACTGACTACTACTCCTTCCTGATACATAAATGAGGAACAAATATTTACTGTAGAGGAACGTGGTGATGAACTACTAAAAAACATGATTACATATAAACCATATGGAGAAGTACATAAAGAAATAAGATAGGTTTGGGGAGCATCACCAAAAATGAAGTTTTAGCAGTTACTGCTTGTATTAATAGTATGATAGTAGGTTAATTTTCAAATTATTGAGCCTTTTCATTGGTGCTATCAAGTTTGTGCTTCTCTTTGCACCTCTCAGTCTTCACTCCTTCCTCTGCATGCCCCAATTACTGTGACTGATGCTTTTAGCCATTGAAAAAAGCTTTGAGAAAGCAATTGGGGATTATTTATTTACAGGTTTATAATGAATGTGTTTCTAGAATTTTGTTTTGTGCAGTTTTTGGTTTCATGGTTGAACTAGAAAATGAACATTTTGAAGGCAGATGACCCAAAATTGTATCCTAGAATTTCTTTCCCACAATATCAAAATATTTCTTCAGGTCAGTGTAAATATTTTGTTTGGCCATAATTATGTGCTGAACGTCGGTGCTGATCTTTCCATTAAAAAAAATACTAATCCCTTTAAAACTTTTAAAATGTATTTGTACACAAATTCAAAGGTCTTATTTAAAACAAGTCAAACCACATAAATTTCTTTGAATATTTACCTGCCTATTTTGTAAGGAAGGACACAGAGTACCTGGATTTGACTTTAATTTCTAAATTATTTTACTTCTTTCCTCCATCCTTAATTATTTTGTTTCTCTGTGAATGTATTGTTTACCAAAAGACTTTCAACCTCCTCTTCTCAGTAGATTGAAAAAAATCACTTCTGATGTATCCAGATTTTTATTTTACAGTCATGTTTGGTCTTGATCTCCCTGAATTCCTACTACTGTAGGAAATCTTCCTGTTGAAGTACTGAAGTATTGTTTCTCTCCCTGTATTCTTGGTGAATGGTGAAGTTAGTGACTGTTCATTTATTCTCTGTCTCATCCTTTACTGAGTGATGCCTTTTCCCTAAAATCCAAACGAACAAAAAATAAAACAGGTAAGTATTAAAATTTAGGCCCTGCATTATAGTAATATGTTCATCATTCTTCTCACTGCTTGCTTTCTACTTCCAATGTGTGTCTGCCAAAAATAATCCTGAAATACTGAATGAGATATTTTGTAACTTATTGTGGAAGTCCTCTCTCTGTGCTCTTTTTTTAGATGTCGACAAATGACTAACATAATTTTTTTTTTTTTCCAGATGATAGGAGTCAAACTGTGCTTCCCTTAGTGAAATCATTCTGTGAAAAATCCTTCAAAGCAGATGAATCTATCCTAGTTTCTTTATCTTTCCATTTAGGGAAACTATGTAATGGATTATATGGTACGATTGATTTATTTATTTGTTTATTTCTAAATCTTAAAAATGAGTAAAGATTGGAGAATTGGAAGACTTGGAAAATACCCAGATTTGAATATTTCAAATGAAATTATAGTTCTAAAAGGAAATACAAAAGTAAAGTCTGAAATCATCTATTGCATAAATACTGGATTTTATGAATTTCCTCTTTGGGTGTCCATTTCTTCATTGTTTGGGGGGTTTTGTGCATGTATGTTTAGACAGGGGCAGAGGGTTTTTTTACCAGACAAGGTCAGAGATGGTAACACAGTGGTTTGTGTTTATTGGTTTGACTGATTATTTTAATCCCTTTTTGGATGACTGAATTTTTGAAACTAGAAACCTTTGAAAACATGGTGTGATGTAAAATGTGTATAGTTACATCTGTGATTGATAACCTTTTTGAGGCATAGTAGAGAGCATGGCCCTTAAGGAACTTCAGGGGAGAAAGAAGACCTAATGGCTTGTGGATTCCTAGCTGCAGCTGAGACCAAATTTGTGTCCATAATTTCTGTGGTTTTTACTTGAGCATGGCAGATCTTTCCTTGATCATTCTGCTCACCGCGTACCCTCTACACAGAGCTTACCTGGAGCGGGACAGCACAGAATTATGGTTTTACATTCTACATTATCACCCTAGACTATTAAACCCTTTGAGCCTTCTTACAGATCTTTATAATGATCCTTTCTGATATGTTAGACTATCAAAGTGACTGTTGCTTCACTACAAATGACTCGAAAGGGTTGTTCCACAGTGTCAAACTTATTTACAGAAACACAGAGCTAAGACAGTCCATCCTGGTTTTATTGTGTCTTCCCAGTTTTATTTTCTCTGAGTTTAAGGACTTTAATTACTGATCTCTCTTCACCTCTGATCTCTGTCTGGCAAGTTCGTATTTTTCTTGAAGTATTATGCCTTAGGAGAACTGAACAAAGTGAAAGGCTTGCTTCATGTGTCTTGAGGCTATATTGCTGTTTAAGTTTTTCAGTGTGAAAAACTGCCTTTTTCTTGTTTTAACAGTTTGCAATAGTTTGACAGTATTTGTTCAAATGCAGCCTATGAAGACTTTTACCTTAATATATCTGATATCTAGTTACTCTTTCTCTTTCCTGGCCTCATGCAGGTGATGTAGATCTGCCCAAGCATGGTACCTTGTCTCTGTCCTACTGGAATAATAGTCTAAATTTTTAAGACCATATGTCCAATGTTTGGAGATCAGTTTGATCTCTACCTTTTGAAGAACAATCAGTCTCCCTCCTAGGTGTTGTCAGGATATTGAATAAGTTTCTGATCCAGCATCCAAGAAACCGAATGAAAATACTGAATAGTAGCAGAACAAGGATAGACTTTTCTTTATACAGTTGCCAGTTCTTGTCAATGAACCGTAGGTAACTTTCTATTAACTGTTTTTCCAAACAATTTTGCAGCATCTTTATAATTTTCCATCTCTCTTTACCAATCCCTAATATTGCTTGTGAAAAACATGACCTTTGCTGCCTCTTTGTATTCACAGGTCCAGCTGTCCAGTCATAAAAGGAAATGGAATTATTTTGACAAGTTTTGCTTTTGCCATGTTGGCTGCTACTCATTTACTTGTTTTCTTTTCAGTATTTACCAGTAGATTTTTGATTTTTTTATTCCAATTTTTTAAAAAAAATGAAAGTAATCTGACTGATCTGTAATGATATGGCTTGTCCTTCCCCTCTCCAATGATTAAATGTCAGTACCACTTCAGCCTTTGTCCATTCTGGTATCTCACTTAGTTAAGATTACAGCAGCTAGTACTTTAAATACTTCTGAACACTGGAATGAAGCATGTCTGACCCTGCACATTTTGAAAACCTCTCAAGTATTCACTGACCTACTCTTTCTCTGCTTAAAGCTTGAATCTTTGTCACAGTTAATTGTACTGATCCTTTCCTTGATTGTTCTCTTATTACTAATGTACTAATAAAATTAACTGTAATTTTTGAAGTAATTTTTCTAGTTGCATTCTGGTTTGTTCAGTGTTTTCTACTTTTATATCTCTATTATCTGTTGCAAAATGGCCTAATTTTTCAACTTTCTGCAGGCATTCTTCCTGTGACTGAGTTCCATAAAGTTCTGAGTATTACAAGAATTACGTAAACAGAAATGAAGATTCACTGTTATAGTTAGCTGTGTTTTTTCTGTAATCACTTTTTCTGTATAATGTGTACTGGTGATACTCTGGTAGACTCAAGGTGGGGGGAGGAGGAATAAGAATTTACATATTTGATAGATTTGTAAATGAGTTTTGTTTTGGGATGTTATTAATAGCATTTTTAATGAGAAAAGTAAAGTTTTTTTTGTTGGTTTTTTTTTTGGAGGCATTTTTACTCCTGAACAGCACTTACGGTTTTTTGAATTTTATAAGAAGCTTTCCACACTGGGTTTACAGCAAGAAAATGGGCACAGTGATAATCAACTACAACTTCAAAATCTGGAACAGGAAAAGAAGCATATTTTGGTCAGGAAGAACTGTGCTTACAATTTTCCAGTAAGTGTCATTAAAGTTAAATAATTTGTGTTGTGCATATAGTTTACTAAATAGGGACTGCATGAGTGATAGAGAAGTTATTTTCAAATAGTACATTTTTAGCTAGATTCTAGCTCTTTCCTGGAAGGTTCAAGTTAATGGCTTAAAGTAGAGGTTGTCCAAAAGAGTTACCAGGAAAGGTTCCTTTTTACACAGCCTCAGAAAATTATCGACAAGTTTTGACTGAGTGTTGCTGTTCTAAGAAGTTACTGGTCTCACTCTTTCTTATACATTTTCTTCAAACCTTTAGCACAAAGGCTGGCTGTGAAACAGAAGTCCCCCATTTCAAACAATTCAAAGCTACGTTTTCACATTTGCTGTATGTCATGGCATTCTAGGGAGTTGAAGGTTGAATCTGAATGGTTAGATTAATATTTCAGTCATGTTTCTGCCTGAATACAGAAAGTCTTTTCAAGTTAAAGTGAGGTCTTTAAACATACTACTTGTGTTTCTGTAAATCTACTTTGTATTGTGACATTCTGTATTTATATTAAAAGAAAATATGTTTGTAATGAGCCAGTAGACATTTATTTTTATTCTGCCTTTTAAAGACAAGCACCTTTTATGTAGGTAGACATCTGTTGGTTTATTTGAGCAAAACCGATGTATGTTCACAAAAAACTATGTTGAAATTCAGATGCTTGCTTTGCTGCTTGCTAAAATGTTTGTTGTTTTTGAAGTCTCCAGTTGCACCTTCGGCTAGTGTATGGAAAAGTTAGCAATACTTATAGAACTAATGTTCTGTATCTTGTGGTTTTAATCTGTGTCATCAGAAATAAAGCCTGCAGCATGTCTGGAAGATATGTAAATCCAGTTTAGTTCTCAACTCCAGAGTTTGTCTGGTGCCTGTGTTTTGGCACAGCCATCAAAAATGCTACACTTCTTATAAAATCACAACCTGTTACCTCGCAAGTGTTTTTCTGGTTGTAGCGCAGTGTTTTGATCTGATAGTGTGGCCCTTTAGTTATGCAGTTAATAGAAGACTTTATCTTTTCACAGGCCATGATTGTTTTTGTGGACCCAAAGAATTTCCATTTAGAACTATATTCTATATTCTTCTGCCTTTGTCATGACCCTGAAGTTCCCGTCAGATATACTATGGCCTTAAGCTTCTATGAAGTAAGTCTACAATGGTTCTTTGTTAGTAGCTACATATTTTTATTTTAAGTTGTTTTCTTCTTTAAGCTTACATTTATAACTGTTCAACCAAAATAAAAAGACTTGAGATAACTTTTTGAAAGGTTCGGTTTATCAAAGTTGTGCAGTCCCTTCTAACCTCTATATATAGCCCATATACACACATTAGTCTAAGTTGTGTGACATTTGGCTACAAGAGCCTCCTGTTAGGTGAACTTTTAAGGAGTAAAACCTAAAAGGAACTTAAAATGGTCTAGTACTACAAACATAAGCAATTGTAGCAATTACAGTATTTGAAGCTTTTCAATGCTATTAGAAAACAATGAGACAAATGAGAGAAAGGCACTTGCCATTTCTGGTCCTGAAAACGTCCTTTAAAATGGTGGAGCTTGCTGGTGTATTCTAGTATTCTGTGGAGAATATTTATATGGGTCAAATCTAAATTAAATGCTCAATTTAATATGAAACTACTTGGAAATCTATGCAGATATAAATGAATGTGTATTCTTATTACTCCATTCAGTTTGTGTAAGTTACACTGTATTATTTTCATGAAAGTTAAAAACCGTACAACTGCATAGATTTTATTAGCTATGTGGGGTGGATTCCAGAAAAGAAAATGCACTTTCTCCAGATTGTAGTAACATATATAGGGAGATCTTCAAGGTTTTCATAGTGTTTTACTGAGAATCCTTGTGTTTCAGTCTTTGAGCTAGCCTTTTATCCCATTCTGTTCCTGTGGAAACTGGTAAGTTAAGAAGCTTGCTGAAAGCATTCAAATCACTACTACATGCCTAAAAGTTTTTTTTTCCCACCATTATAAGAAAGATGGATATATTTCCAGTTCTTGTTACCTACTGATGCTTTGTCTTAGGGAATGATAATCCAAGGTAATTGTTGAAATTGTAAAATTAACGTCTAATTCTACATAATATTTTGTGTTAGATGTATAGTACTTTTAAGGTACTGCTTGAATATGCAGTATGTTAGCTGATTTTAAAAAGCCTGTGAAACTATACCTTGGTCTGAATGTACATTTGGTGCTTGTTGATTTAATTTAACACCATAACTAGGCAACCATGTGACAGCCAAAAATGGGTAATTTATGATATTCACTGCTAGGTGGACTTTTTTTTTTTTTTTTTAAATGAATAAACTGTAGACATTTCCTTAAAGCTTCATCTTGATTAGGAGCAAGCTCTTATTTACACTTGGCTTATATAAATAAAATCATTAAAAATAATCATCTAAATATTCAGTATCGCAAAAATCTTATTCCTCGAGGTTTTCTTATGTTAAAAGGGTTAAAACTCTTTTAACAGTCTGGAGATGGACTGGGGGTGGTTTTTAGAATTTCATATGTGGTTTATGAATCACAGTCAAAAAAACCAAAGGAGGACTGAAAACTTCAGATGGAAAGTTTAGGGAAACTTAAAATCCAGCATAGGCTAAACCAGTTTTTATGTTTTATCTTCTGTAAGTTATGTAGCAGTCTGAAATGTTAGTTCTCCTAAGGAGCATGATCTACAACATTTGAATATGCCAGAAGGATTTTTTCCTAGCCTTGTGGTCTTAAAATTTTTTGGTAGATGTAAAATAGTGTTAAATTTAAAAGCATGTTTGATGGTTAGATAATAGGCCAGTTTCTTGACACATATTCTTTATATTAGCATATTTTAATGTGATAAGTGGGAAAGCACACAACTTTAGTAGTCTGATAATTGTTCCTCATCCCTTCTTCATACTTGCTGTAGAGTAAGCACATATTGTTGTAGTGGCATGAAACTAGAGAATGTTTCACCTTGCTATTTTACTGTCATTTTTAGGTGGCTAAGCTTTTAAATTCTGGTGTGTATACAATACATAAAGAACTGGTTACACTATTGCAAGATGAGTCACTGGAGGTA
Organism: Nestor notabilis; assembly: GCF_000696875.1. Taxonomy (NCBI): domain Eukaryota; kingdom Metazoa; phylum Chordata; class Aves; order Psittaciformes; family Psittacidae; genus Nestor; species Nestor notabilis. Next base: position 20,120 of record NW_009923191.1, read on the forward strand.
ACATACTTTTATTGGAATTTTATTTTCCTTGTTACAATGAGGCAGATTATCTTGATGTTTAATAACTCTTCAATAAGACAGTAGAGTAGCAGTTTGAAAGGATCGACAGCTTTTACTTCTGTTTCAGAGATGCTTCATAAAGATGACAGCGTTCTGTGAATAAAAAAGGATGAAAATAGGAAGGTGTTTGAATTTGTTAAACCCACACTGAATTTATTAGCTTTTAAAAATATTCTAAATTGTTTTAATTGCTATATTATTTATTACCTTATAAATTCTATGGAAATATTTGGATTTGATACTGTGTTAAAATAATCCTTGATAGTGTTCAAGGTTTTTGCTTTGTTTTATTTTAATTTCTCCAGTTGAAGGGGAGATTAAGAAGTTGTGTATGGTTCAAAGATAAAGATTTATAGAAAGAGTTTCAGTCCAAGCTCTGGTACAGAATCTGTGAGTATTTACGGGATAGCTTAGTGTACCTCAGTTTCAACCTGCATAAACGTGAATCACATAGCTTGATTACAGATGACATAGAGAGACCTTTTAGGACTAGAAAAAAGACAAAAATTTATTGAGATAAAATCATCATTTTCTTTTGCTTTCAGGTTCTCTTTTGGTACCCTTTTTAGACATTTTCAAGGGAATTAATAGTGCTCATAGGACATCTACTTACAGTTTATGAAATTCTGACCCATCTTTAAAGATTTCTCAAGTTGAACACCTGAAAGTTGAGACTCAGAAGCAGCTGGTGATTCTGAAAAATTCCATGTTTTGATACCTATAATAAAAAATATTTGGTGCTTTATCTTATTTACTACCTCAGTCAGAATTGGTGACAAAAATATTTAATTATGTACTTCCCTAGTCTATTTTTAAGCATTACAACATTTGAAAGTAGGGCTATTCTATTAATATAGGGTATACATTCTGTTTTAATTTATCAACTGCAGTTTTTCTTATAGCAGGAAAAGTTGCTTTTAAGATTCAGCTAACAAATATAAAAAAACCCCATTTCTTTGTTTTTGTCAAGGCTCTTTTGTTTAAGAATGAATGTTGGTTTTAAAATATTGTGTGCTGTGAATAGCGTAGAAAGTATTGACTGTGGTATTCATATAAATCAAAACTACAGCTTGTTTTCCTAAACTTTTAACTTATAGTACTTGTATTACTTACTACATTAAAACATTATTTAACTACATTAAAACATCAATTTTAAATCCCAGTCCTCATCAAAGCAAATATGTTGCATCTCATTCTTTTTTGTTAAGATGGATATGAAAGAAAAATACCATAAGAGATGTCACTGGGGGTATGTTGGTGAGAGATAAAAATTGAGTCAAGTTAATTTACAGAACTCATTTATGCAGCCTTTTTTAAATAGGTGCTAGATGCCCTGGCAGGTCACCTCCCTGAAATCCTTGAACTAATGACTAATGTAGGAGAAAACAGTGGATCAGAGAACAAGGTGAGTATTCTCATGTTTTTTTAATTTGATTTCTAAATGAAGGTAGTAGCAAAGTTGTTCAGACATAAATGGTATGAATATGATTTTGTTATTAGTTTCTGCTTTGGTGAGATATAAAGTTTCTGTAGTTTTTTGATTGTTCTTTGACTTTATAAACTTAATAATAAAAATAATTGTGAAAGACTTGATATCATAATGTTCATCCATGTTCTTTTTCTAATTAGCCACAGATTTGCTGAAATAAATAAAATTTTGAAATACAATAATTAAGTTAAAACATAAGTTGGTTTCATGCTAAAGGAATGACAGCTAGCACAGAACTTTTATTATTATAATTTTTTTAATATTTATGTGGCAACTGCCAGTGGTTGCATTTTCAGACACAGTTTCTGCTAGAAGAAAGCCTATTTGCTGAAGAAAGGCACTGAAATAGGATTTAGGAGATCTATAGTCAGCTCCCAACTTCACTAATTTAATTGTGTGTGGCTCTGGATGATGGTTTATTCAGTCAATCCTCACCTGTAAAATGGAACATAAAAGATCATCTCCTGCTTCAAGATGCTGTTTTGAGCATACTTCCTAAATATATGGAGAAATTGAGATATTCCAACAATATAAGAAATGAATAAATTTATTTTCTTGTGTGGAGAAGAGTTGAGAGTGGAATTTAAAATGTGAACTTTTCAAATGTTTACTGCTGTAAATCTATATAACATATAACAAGTGCAATGTCAAATGTGGCACTCTGTTTCATGTTGCTTAGTGCTAAAGAGACTTTAGCTTGGCTGCTACAAAGTCTTTGCTTCCCACTGAGAAAAGGTGTATAACTCCTACTAAAATCAGTTAGGGAGCTGAGAACAATAACTACAAAGATCAAGAGGCTAGAAGGAAAAAGGGATTTATTTGGTTTGAAAAAGATGGTCTTTCATACCTGTAAAAGGGTACAGTTATCAGTTTTTCTTTGTCAGGAGAAGGGGCTGGAAATGAAAGTTAATTTAGTTAAGTACTAGAATAGCTTTTTGAGTAGTAAAATGGAATTTACTGCTGAGGGGAGATTATATAAACCCAATCATTACATTATTATAAAACCAAGTTAGACTAACAGCTGCTGGAAGTGGACACAGTGTAGCTGATCCTGTCTGGGGAGAGGAATTAACTGACCTCTTAAAAATATTTTCACCTGCTGCATTAATATGATGTACTTTTTAAGCATGGTAACATGACATACAGCTAGAACATGTAAAATTATTTTAATGTTTATATTTTTATTTCTAGTTATTGGCTATTCCTGACTTGATTACTGCATTAACAACAGCAGAACAGAGAGCAGCAACTTCTTTGAAATGGAGAACTCATGAGAAGTTACTACAAAAATATGCATGTCTCCCTCATATCATATCAAGTGATCAGATTTATTACCGTTTTCTTCACAGAATGTTGACAATCATTTTGACAAATGTGAGCCCACCTGTCTCTTTCCCGTTGTTTTTTGTTTGTTTATGCTATTTAGTCACCAGATATTTGCTATGTGTAGTACTTTTTAAATTATCTTAAAGTACTGTTTCTCATTGCATATGGTATATCAGGCTGTGGTTTTTTTAATATAAGACTGGGAAATTGCTTTGAGAACTTGCCCCTAATTTGAGGAGCAAAATTTGGATTGACAGGTTTTCATGTTTTTCCTCCCACCTGAGAGTTCTTTTCTCTCCTTGTGCTCATTATCAATTTGTTTCTGGGTAAATCAAAACTTTTTCCTCTCAGATACACCTTTTCCTGATTCCATATGTTATTTCACATTGTGTTTCATTCTTTATGAAAGAACACTTTATTCTGAAAGTGAATGTTCGTTGTAAGAGATTTATTTTCTAACACCTGTAATATAGAAGGCACCTTCCAAACATGGAATACTTCAAGGCATTTAAGAAATAGTTGAATAAACAGCTTAGGCAGAAGGGATAAAGAAGTAGGTGTTCCATGAACTGGCCAAACTTCCTAATTCTCCATTACATTATGCCAATTATTTAAAAATTTATGAAGTTAGGCACTTTTTAAGCTATTTTTTTCTACTTCTAGAATTTTTAGACATTTTTATTCATATTTCTTTGGTATGTTTAATTGTGTTCTCTTTATTTCTTTCAAGAATGTCCTACCAGTCCAAAAAGCAGCTGCTCGAACTCTCTGCGTTTATTTGCGTTATAATCGCAAACAAGAACAGAGGCATGAGGTTATTCAGAAACTGATTGAACGTAAGATAATTTTTCCACGATTACTTAGAGATGCCAGTTAGTCTTGACTGAAGATCTATTTCTATATATAGTTATATTTATTCAGTGTAACTTCCTGCCTTCACTGGAGGGATTACACTTAAAAGACATTCAGTTGCTCATATTATCACCAGGCAAAACATATTGCGCGTATGCAAGGAATATCTGAAATTTGTGCAAATGAATTGGGAAAGAGGCAATGTGGGAAATTGATAATATGCCAGGACCCCTCCAGCCCTACTTCTTGAATGCAAAATTGCTTAGCTGAAAGTTCTACAATATACAAAACAGAGTTCCTCTGTAGAAATAAAATTCTCTAGAGGCTTCAGCATAAGAAGTGCTGAATAAATCTTCTCAGAGATTAATTTATGAACAAGTTAGTCACCTAAGGTGACTTTCTGGTCTATGCTATGTGTTTTAAAGCTAGGTTAGAAGTTTGAATAGGTCCCATTAGCAATCCTTAAAGTTTACACAGTAATTTTGATACACCAGTGACATGGTTTGAATGTCATACAGGGCTTTGTTCAACACAGTAGCCAGTTCAGTTAGTATTTTTGCTTTTTCAAATTGTTAGAGAGACCAATTGTATTTCTGAAAAACAATGCTCACTGACAGGTATGGTCATAGTATTCAGAAGGCTAGGTTTTCACTGAAATAAAGAATTGAGATAGTCTGAGAAAGCGTGTCTTGTGATGAGTGTGATTATCATCTTTGAAATGTTAGGTTAACCTTTGAAATGTTACCTGTCTGACATTGAAAACTTAATAGGTAATATCTGTGCATTGTTGTTTTTCAGAACTGGGCCAAGGAAAAAGTTATTGGAACAGACTTCGGTTTTTAGATACGTGTGAATTCATTATGGAACTGTTTTCAAAATCATTCTTCTGTAAATACTTCTTTCTACCTGTGCTTGAACTTACACATGATCCAGTGGCAAATGTGAGGTACTGTACAAAAAGTATGCAGCAGTGGACAGGAAATAAAAACTTTAAATGCTATATTTAGAAATATTGCTACAGGTTTCATGTCTTGCTTAAATAATGGGACTTGAGTAAAAATGTACAGAGCCTTCACGGTGACCAATATTAAAGGTGTAGGGCACTATGGGAATGATGTTGGAAAACCATGTAAGTAGGTCAGTCTGAGTGTTGGAGGGACTCATCAAAAATGTCAGGTTTTGGGAGCGAAAGGAACAGTGAGGCAGAGAAGCCAACAGTAGGTGAGAAGAAAATAATTTGCTGTTTCATGGATATAGAGAGAGAAATATAACTTCACAGTTTCCATTATTTTCCATCCATTTCAATCTCTTTATATGCAAAGTAAATCACACGAGCAATTCTTTCAGTAGTCTGAGCTTAACAAGTTAGCATAGTTTTACCTTATGTAAAAGTTTTGTACTTCATTGTTAAATTGAAGAATAGAAAAATATAAGGGAATTTGGTATGTTATGCATTTTTTTGCTTTTAACAAACATTTTAATTAAAAGTGCTATTGATACAATATTAAAATTTAATGGAAACTTGAAATAACTTGCCATCCCTTATCTGACATGAAAATTAATTTTCTCATAATTCTTTTCTGGATTGTTCCCTAACACTTTTTACAGAAAGGATGCACCATCTATAGTGGACAGAAGTTTAGAAGTCAGACGTATTTGTTAGCTCATGATTTTAAAACAAACACAGAGTGGCGTAACTCTGTAATGGAAGTTGTGAAGATTAAAATGTTTCGAATGTGTGAAAACAGTAACATGAATTTTTGTAAGAAAATCTTTTTGAATGTTATTGATCACAAAGTTACCATCATCCTTGCAGTTGTATGGAGCTGCAGTTACGTAAGTTTTGGTGAGACTTTGGCTGCTTGGTACTGATGAACCAGATTTCCAGTGTATTTAGGTACCTGATAGAGTTAGATGTGTAGATAATTTTGAAAATCTAGAGGTATGCTTATTATTCTGGGTTAAAACCCAACCAACCAAATTAACAAAACCCAACCCCCAAAACCCTCAAACCTGAAACAACAACAAAAAAAACCCAACCAAAAACTCAGCCAAACCAAAAATGATAAGAACTGAAAGAAACCCCAAAAGAAATCTTTATTGACTTTCAGGACTGTTTTCCTGATCTATGGAGTTTTTGAAAATGTTATAGTGTATCTGGAAGCAATACATAAGCAACAATAATTTTCTGAAAAATCAAACCTGCTAACTATTTTATGTCAAATGCTAGCATGTAGTACAAAAATTAATAATGTTTATTAAACGTCTGCATGAAAAGATGAATATATACTTTTTTCTTTTTTTTTAGAATGAAGCTATGCTATTTGTTGCCAAAAGTTAAATCGACTCTGAAGATACCCGCTGATAAACATTTACTTCAGCAGTTAGAGTTATGTATAAGGAAACTTCTGTGTCAAGAGAAAGACAAAGATGTCTTGACTATTGTAAAAAGAGTAAGCATTTTTATTTTCCAGCAGCATTTTGTTTTGGGGTTATTGTTAAAAGATTATCAACGTTATTCTTTCTGTTGATTCTCTTAATGTAAGAACAGGAGACTAAAGAATTTTATTGTCTGTCATGTAATTTTGGACAATTAAGAGAAGATGTAGTGTAATGCATTCTGTCAAATTTGAGAGTTGCTGTTTCCTTGGTTACTAATACTGCAGTTATTTTGTAGTGACTGGGATCCAGCACTAGCTCAATGACCGTTTGTGAAAAAAACAACAGATGACTAAAGATAGGATTAAATATTGACCCTAGTAAAAATGATCAAGTCTTCGAGGTAGAGATATCTTGTTGATCTATATATTTACAATATACAGATAAAGGATTCATGTGATTTTGAAATGTTACAAATGTCTTTGTAATGTGAATAGTCATGAAAAAGTACATCTTAAAGGGATGCCCATGCATAGTTTAAAGGGAGCCACGAAGTAGCTAAAGTAGGTGGCTTCCTTATAGGGCCAGTCTGCAGGAGAGATTGGGTGAACACCTGCATGGGGCATCCTGGCTTATTCACAGATTCCTGAATTGTTTTTATAGTCTCGGTTCCTAGTTCCATGCTCCAGCCGTTCATGCTTCTGTGCTTTTCTTGAGTGTATTTTGAATTCTAAATAGATAGTCTGTCAATTATTAGTCTTCTTCATGAGTCTCAGCAGGGCTCTGACAGTTTTTAATTGCATTTATAAAAAAAAATGCAAGCATAGGCTTCAAATGTTTATGAAGAAAAGGTGTGTTTAATTTTGAATATGACTATTCTAAGCTGCTTAGCTGGACAGTTTTTTAGTTTAAAGTGTGGCATGCTGCTGAGTAACAATCATGTTTTGATTTTCATTATAGACAGTGTTAGAATTGGACAGAATGGAGATCTCTGTAGATGCTGTAAGTACTTAGTAACTTTAATACTTACAACGTACGTTTAATTCCCATTTTCATGTAGTGATTTTTTATTTTTATTGATTTTATTTTGAAGTTTCAGAAAAGATTTTACGAAAATGATTTATTGGATCAAGAAAAAGAGAGACAAGAACATCTTCTTTTGGAAATGGTATTATCTTATGAGTACAATCTGTCCTTTTTTTAATAGTTTGTAGCTAAATTTTAATGAGGCAATAATTTTAAGGTAGTGGAAGTGCACATTATGGAGACATCTTGTAGGTTCATAATCTGTGTGTGGTTTCATTTTACAATTTACAATAGGGTTGAGACATAAGTAACATGTAACTTCCTTTTCTGTACTACCTAAATTTTGCTGTATCAATTAGAAAGGAAAACTGTAATTTCTTGAAAAATACTCATGTGTGATGCCTTGATAGTTCTAAAATCCAAGCCCTTCAGCACACCTTTTTGAAATCTGTTTGAGGGAGCTTAGCAATTTGTTATGCATGTATAACATAATAAATCGAATAATGAAACACCTCAGAATTGACAGACAGCTTCAATAGGCAAAGCAATGAATGTCCTAACTTTTGTGCCAAGGAAGCTGAAGAAGGCTCTGTGTGTTGCAAGCTTTCCTGTTAATCAGAAAAAAGGCCACTGATATCTGCTGCCTGTCAGGAGGGAGATTTAGTGCAGGTTATATAGAGTGAAAGGTGCTGCAAGTTACTTAGGATTTGGAAAAGATGTCTGCAGAACGGTTTTGCAACTTACAAAACTATTTATCCTTAGTCATGTCTGTAAGTGAAAGCTGCAGCAGGCACTTCCCTACATAGCCTACTATGTTTTCACAAAGCCTAGATGAGATTACTACAGTACTCTGCTCTGCTACCTCTTCTCCAGCCTGAGGTGGGAGAAGCTAACAAGCTGATAGGATTTAGAAGAAACTGAGTTTCATTCGCATGGTTTCTCTGACTTGAGGTAATGAAGCTGCTCTGTAGTGAACCAGAACAGATTCAAGACTGTCCAAAACCCACTTTTTCCTCTTTGTGATTCTACAGAGCCTACATTTCTGGCCCACTTTGATGTCAATAGGTACTGCAGGCCTTCTCTTCGGTAGCAAAGTTTCGAGTTTTGTTATCAGGACCTGCATACATATATTCAAAGACTTGAACTTAGCTTTAGCAGTCTTTAGGTAGATAAAATAAATGTTTTCATAGTGAAAGCAGTTGGGGCCGTGGTAAAATAGCCTCTGGTATGCTCTTCATTATTGTTTATTGTATAATAACAATTTTTACCCTATTTCTGCAGCTAGGCTTTAGAAGAGCACCTGTATTTTCATGATACATCCCATTGAAATGGGCATACCTTCTGTATCACAAAGGTCTCATTAAGCATTGTCTGTGAGACCTATGCTTTTGAGTAACTGGAGATGCAGACAGTAAATTGTGACATCCTGACAGCGTTCAAGGCCAGGTTGGACAGAGTTTTGCTCTAGTGTGAGGTGTCTCGGCCCATTGCAGGGGTTTGGAACAAGGTGATCTTAAGGTCCTTTCCAACCCTAACTATTCTATGATTCTATGTTGCAGTCACAAATAGACAAGGACCCAGTGAACCTACATAAATATATCTGACTGCTACAGATTTTAATACTGAATATGTTAATATGTTTTCTTAATTTTAGTAACTGACTTAATAGAAACTATATTCCAGCAACCTTGACCTGAATTATTTTTTTTTTCTTTTTTTAACTTGGGTAGTAATTAGAATGAAATTAAAAAAATAGAGTAGGACAATTACAGTTCACTTGGCACTTTTATTATTAACATAGTACAGAAAATAAGCTAACATTGAATAGCTTTTTAAAGGTGGAGTGGTATCTATTCAACAACAATCCTGAAGCAAGTATTGGCTTTTGAAATTATTGATGTAGCTGTATTAACACTGTCTTCTGTCTATGAATGTACTCTCAAAAGGTTCTAAGGCTAGCTAATATTACAGAAAGGCAAAGAAATTCCTTAAACCTGAACAATTGTAATACTTGGTTTTGTTTTCATAAAGGCTTATCAAATGCAGATGTTAATTTTAGACCTTTGAAAAGTTTAACATATGTGAAACACCTTACCATTTGAGAAAAACATTTTCATTGAATTGTATGCTTAACCTAAAAATATTGCTAGGTCTATTATCAGAGTATCTGGGTAGCAGATTTCTGTATCTTTTTAATTAAAAAAAAAAAAAAGGCCAGGTATAATTTTAATAATAAGTTATAAATCTGGACCTCAACTCTGAGGTTCCTCCATAATTGCAGTCAACATTTTTTTGGTGTGACTTTTATATAGGATATGTACCCTGATTTAATTTTGTTCTATTTAATTGGTTATCAAGATATTCACTTGGGGCTGTAGAAAAAGTTGGAGAGAGTAGGAATTGACTGTTATTTTGGTGATTTGGAAGCAATTCCCAGTTGGAAACACAATTTTTTTTTTTTGAGGAATATCTAAGAAAATTATCTGTTTTTTTAGGAACAATTAGAAAAAGAGAAGCAGCAAAATGAAGGAAGATCTACAAATATTAATAACAAAATATTTGAAAAGAAGCGTAAGTTTGTTTATTTGTGTACATTTTGTTTGTGCATGCATTGCTCTTCTGCAAAAGTAAGAGAAAGGTGCAGAGAAAAAACATTTTATACAGTAAATAGAGTTTTAGAAAGTGGCAATAAACCTTTTTTTCTGTATATTTCTAAAGATACTTATAAACACTGGCCTCATTATATTAGAGGGAACACTTCTGGCTTTATTAATAAAACACATGACAGGTGTAGTTCACTGGTATTTTTAATTTTGGCATGTAATGTAAGTACTTCTCTGTGGTATTTCTGAAGTAGCAGTAGCAATGGATTTGGTATTGCTGTTTACCCCAGGGCTGTGATATGTTATGTCCTCTTTCTTTTTTTAAGTTAAGCTTAAGAGAGGGGTATTTATACTTGGATTTTTTTTAGGCAGAGACAGTAAAACATCATCAGTTTTGGCAAAAAGTATCACACTGTCTATTCCTGGAAGCTCTTCTGCTACATCAGCAGGTAAGAACTCTTAAAAACTCTTCTTGAATATTTTGGTGTCACATCAGCAGGTTAAAACCCAGCAAAGCTGCTATTGGGATTTGTGAGCTAGTTTAATCTACCACACGTAGGAAATGATTCCATTCCTAGAACTGAATGTTTTCTATGTTTTTTAGTTTTAGTTTAATCTTTAGTGTATAAATGACATAAAGTTTATTTATTGTTATTGAAGTATTTAAATCAGTTCCTTCAGTTAGCATAAGCTGACAGAAAATTATATTAAAAAGTGATTTTAATTACTGGGGAAATGCAATTATATCTATGTTAAAAAATTTTGCTACTTATAATTTTAGGCAAAGAAGACAAAAAATCGAAGTTGGTTCGAAGCCAGTCTTTCAGTACTCAAGCGCTACATCCAAAATACAGCACCTTAGACAAGTGTCCTAAGTATCTTTATTAACTTCATTCCTTACCCCATAGGCAACTGTTCTGAAATTATATGCCCATGACTCTGTGAAAATAGTGATGTGCTCACTGAATTGTGACCTTAATTTTCAGCCTGTTTAATTAAGGCATGCAGTTTTGAACTGAAGGAAGATATATCACTTTAAGGCATGCTGTATCCTACTCATTTGTTATGTATTCCTTTCAAGTTAATATGTCACCTTTTATCATATATTAAAACAAGTTTCGATATGAACTGCTAAATCTAAAGAAATTTCAGCATCACTTTCTCATTTAAGTTTTTCATATAAACTCTGAAATAACCTCCAATATTATGTAAAGAGTGGGATGGTACAATTGAGAGAGACATTTTTCTATAATAAGCAGTTTGGTTTTGATTTTTTTTTATTTTTTATTTTTTTAAGTAAAAGCTCTGCTACAGGATATACATCTTCAGGAGTGGGAAAGAATTGTATGTTATCCTTTACTGGTAAGTAGGTTATTCTATTATGTTTTATATTAGTTTTTTTGTAGGGGTGCTGAATATGTGGGCCCCACATATGCTCCATTTACCAGGCATACTGTAAGATACCATTCTGCTAAAGAACATAGAATAATAGATATCCAATACGTTTGGCCAGTTAAATGCTAGCCTAGTTACTCTACTTTTTGGGGTTTTTTGTTGCAGTTTTGCTTTGCTTTTTTTGGGTTGTTTTTTTTTTTTTGTTTGCTTGGTTTTTGTTTCGTTTGTTTTTGTTACATGTAGGTATAAAGTTGTATTTAAATGTAGTAAAAGTAAATGAGATGTACATTTCTTGATATTTTGGATGTTGTAAAAAGGTTGGGTTTGCAATTTGCCTCCATCCATTTTACACGAGGAAAGGGTTATTATGTGTACCTTCTCTTGAATTAGGGGAGAGAAACTGCTGTCTGGAAGTGCCCCTCTCTGCATTTGCTGTTTAAGAGTATGGATCATTAAAGGATAGAATGAGATTAGTGTCTTCCTGGAGGAACCTGTCTTTTTTCCATTCAGTACCAATAGACACTAGACAATTAGCTTGGATTAGATACATTTTAAGCACCTAAAGATTAGCCAATTAAATTCCACTGTTTTCATGCATGATATGTATTAATCTTATCTTCCAAATTGTGTCTTCTAATTATTTTTATTTAGCATTTTTCCATAAAAGAAGAAGAAATGTTAAGGTGAAACCATTCTGTTCCAGAAAGTTAAACTTTTGCATTATTGCCATAGGAAATATGCCACAATTGCCACAGGAAAAACAGCTCATTCTGTTTACTCTCTGTGTATGTTTTTCAGACAAAATCCTTTGTCTGAACTGCAACTCTCTATTTCAGATGATTCATTCCGGACTCATTCTAGTGGTAATAGTGGGAATGTTGCCTTCCCTTCCAGTTCTTCTTCTCGCAACTTATTTAACTCAACTGACCAGAAGAGCAATGGAAATAAGGAGAGTCAGTCCCGAAAGATGAGCATGTAAGTGGTTGACAAGAGTTTAAATCAAGTTTACTGGGTAACATTTTTCAAAGGAAACTGAAGAGACCCATGTGAAATTAAACCTGTATTTATGATACTTCTGCACCCAGATTTTGAAATACTAAAATAGCAGGGTAGAAATGTGAGGTGTGCAATTGCAAGAGTTTTTAAGATTGCATTCCCTTTTAATTAGTCTTTCACATTGTTTCATCTGCACATGTTTGCATTCAGCTGGAACGTTATAGGGAGGGTGGAATGCGACAAAGTGGAGGCTATTGCATTTGATGTGTAGTAACTACATTCACAGTGATTCAGCTGCCTGTAGTTGGAGAAATAGAATATATGAATTGTTAGATGATTTAATTTTTCCTTTTCCTTATTATGTACTTCTACATTTTTATGTGTTTGAGAGTTATGTTGAACTGGTACTGCTACTTGTTATTAAGGCTGCTGCCTTTGCCTTACCTTAATCATTTAGGTAAAAAAATTTCGATGCTACGCATGTCCCTCAGGCTGGTTTTCTTTAAATGTCACCCTAAACTGTTCAACATTTTGCAAGAATAAAATCAAAGATGAATTTGTTTGCTCCTGTGATAAAACTGTAAGTCCTAGAAGTTCGCTGTGATGTGTACTTACTTAGCCAAATATCTGTAGACTCTAGGAGTGAGTTCCCTTCATATTCCTTTTACACTATAAATTGTAGTTCTAAATTGCTGTCATTGGACTGGCTGTAATTTTGGGTGCTCAAACTGAGATTTTTCTTTGCTATTGGAGATTTGATTTGTTAGCCAAGTCAGAATGGAGAGTGGAAAGGAGCCAGCTATTTCAAGAAATGCAGGTTTGTTTGGGAAAGTAGACTTAAATGTAAGAGGAACTAGAACTGGAAGCTGAAGAATATGGGGAAATTCAAGCAGGGGCCTTGGAAGTCTGAGTAGGTATGAGAGACCAAGAATGAAAGAAGAGTCCAGGATGTGAGGTTATAACTTGCCTCAAAGATAATGGAGCTGAAATACTGAGTCTACACCAGACAGGAAAGAGGAAACACTTTACACTGGTTTGCCAGGTATAAAGAGAAAACAATAGTGAAAGTGATACCTCGAGTGGTCCTTTCTGGGCTTTTCAGGTTCCTTTAAAAAACAGACCAAAACACTCCCCCTGTCACCACTTTTACTCAGAGATACAAGTTAATAAAATTCCCAAATTGTAAAATAAAACACTCAAAAGTTTAACAAATATAAGGAGTTGTTCTTTGAACAGCTTGCATTCAACTACTTGTATACATTATATTATGATACACAGTCTTTTGATGTGTGATTACATAGTGATTTTCTGCTGCAATTTTACCACCTTCACTGTACAAGATAAATGTGTTCTGGAATGAAATCAAGCTTGCAGAATGACCTATTGTTTTTAAAACTGGATTTTCTTTGTAGAAAAGGTTGGAAGATAAGTAGTGAATGAAGGTGGACTGTTTCTGTTGAGCCAGTGGTTTCACAGCAGAAGTACTTTAAAGTGCCAATTAAAATAGCACTCTCTCCCTGCCCTGGCCAGACTCTAATGTGTTTATTAACTCACAGTACTTCAGACTTGTTACAGGTGGTCACTAATTTCGCAGCACATGATTTCAAACTCCACAGATTAGTAGACATGCTTACATTTTCAGCTATCCATAGTGTAAATGGGACGTGTATCTTGAGTACATAAAATGACATACAGTGCTAAATATTTTCAAAAACTAGGTGTGGTCAAAATCCCGTGTGCTTTCACTCTAATCAGTGTATACTTCTGTTCCCTCTATTTAAACCAGAAAATTAGTTCTAATGTTATAAATTTTTTAGCAGCCATTGCAGAATTTCCAATTACACATCTGTCTCACAAAATTTCGGGGAAAATAAATGGATTAATACTCACAAAGCAAAGACTTTTCTGTCTGTCACTTAAATAAAACTGATATCTTTTGCTTGAATACAAAGGGACAGAAAAAAACTCACACAGAGCAGTTTGTACCTTTGTCTTCAGGCAGAAGAGTGGAATGTAAGAGATCTGGCTTCAAGTCTCAGTGTACCGTTAAGGTACATTGGTGAATACCTTAGCAGACTACTTGAAAGTAGGTATCTGATCAAACACCATGAACTGGATGCTCTAGTTCACAAAGTCCCTAAACTGCATAGTGTCAAAATCCAAGAGAACATACTAGGGGAAGAAAAACATTTCTGGAGAAAGAAGAGCAGGCTTAGGATGACTTACATTTAGTTCTGAATAAGAGTTTTAATGTTCTTTGTTCTTATGGAAAAATGTGTCTCTCAAGTTAGCAGAATGTCTGCTGCACTGTAGATTCAATTTCTCTTTTGTAATGTAGACCAATACTTAATTGTTTTCATAAGAAAATGCAGCAGCTCTATAAGGAGATATAAAGAGATACAGATACAGGAATAGTTGGTGTTCAATGCGTTCATCCACATAGCCTTGTTGACTACAGGCATGTTTATCTCTACCTCTTTTACCTTTCTTTCATTCAGAAAATCAGCCCTAGTACTAAATATACACATATTAATAAAAAAGTCAGTATCATTGAAGAATGAGGGGTACAAGTTGTCCATCCTGTAAAAAGTGGGAGTAGATTTATTGTTGCATAGAAATCAATTTCATAATAATTAATTGAAGTCAGTATTTTCTAAGTTGTCCACAACTGACCTTCAAGACATCCACACTGGTGTGTGACCATGTAGTAAGCATTATATGCATAAGTATTTTAAAGTAGTGTCTTTCATCCAATCATATGATTGCTTAGGAAGTTGAGCACAAAATGAAGTAGTTCTGCCACTGATCTACTACACTTTGAGTTGGTTACTTAAAGCTTCTAATCATGTTTTCATCCTGCTATTTAAGATGCTAACATTTACGAGGTCCAGTGGGTCTGGCATGTGATTTGGGTCCCATTTCTCAGATGAAGCTAGTAGGTATTCTGACACTGATACATTATCATGATAGGTTTCATCAGCAATTTAAAAAATGTGAAACAGAACAATATATTGTGTTGTTTGTAAATGATACTGTAAAATATTGATACAAATTAATATTTCCATAGAGTTCTAAAAATTAAGCCCCATTCTTTGACATATTTCTGACCAATAAAAACAAGTTGGTAATTGACATAGCTACAATTCTGTGAAGTTGAGAACAGTATATTTAAAGATTAAAAATTGAGTCTATGAAAAATTGGAAATTGCCAATTAACATGGTTAGCAGAAGATCTAGGAATAACACTGTAATGAGGTCGAAGTTTCTTTCTCTTGCCCGTCTCCACTTTCCCCAGGCTTTTCTGGGTTAAGCTGGAGACTTCTGGCATTATTTGTAGCCACCAGTAGACTACTTGGACTATCTTAACATCTTACTTAGAAGGATCTCTGCACAACCTTCTGTAGAAAGCTTAATGGAGAAAATTATACCCTTCTTGTGAAGAAAGCCCTCAGAATGTGTCCATTTGGCTTTTTCAGTAGGTACAGGAGAGCAGCTAGTAATTTTGAAAGTATAGCAGCTAAGAGTTATAGTAAAATGTTACACACAAAAGCAGTTTATGTTATGTTATTTAATAATATAGCAAAAACATATTATGTGTGTTTCTTCTTTTGTATGAAGAAAATCCAGAAAATCAAACTCTTAAGATCTTCTGACAGAAAAGAAAGGGAACCAGAGAGTGATGGAAGCAGCATTCTGGTGCGATAAGGTGGGAGCAGCAGACGGACTCTCTAATGCCTGGAATGAATAAAATGCATCTTGCAATGTTAAAACTTTTTATCTTTGAAATAAAATCCCAAGATGTAAAATAGGCTCCAGTAAATAATGTAACGGTTACAGAATTCTAATGTTGTAGTGAAATGTTATGAAATATAACTTCAGCTATGTGCTCTTAATCTGCTGCAGCTAAAGAGAGGATTTTGTTTTCTTCAATTACGCCTTTGTAGTTCAAATTCTTG
This sequence comes from Nestor notabilis, assembly GCF_000696875.1. Taxonomy (NCBI): domain Eukaryota; kingdom Metazoa; phylum Chordata; class Aves; order Psittaciformes; family Psittacidae; genus Nestor; species Nestor notabilis. The sequence goes on from NW_009923191.1 coordinate 36,202, forward strand.
GATTTAGAATATACATATCCATTAATTAATTGGCTTATTTACAATTTTAGCAATTATTATCACCCATGGTTTATGCAAGTAATAGAAGGAATTGTAATAAATATGAAAAAGTAATCCCGCATTTTAAGGAATATTCAAACCTAATTTAAGACCAAAGTCCAGAACCATTGATCCGTCCATATCATAAGCTTTAGTAGCATTATGCTGTGAATTTGGAGGTAATGTTTTTACAAGTACTAAGTAAAGTTCATAAAAATACTGTGTAAGTTTGAAAGCAATCTAAAAGCAGATGTCTTCAGATGATATAAAAAAAGTTCTATTTCATAAGTTTTGTTGTATAAATACCTGGTTTAATTTTTAGTATTTCAGATTGTATTTTCACTTGAATAATTTATAATGATGAAACTAGTTTTTAATCAGCTGCTATTGCAAGCTATCATGCTTCAGTGATGTCATCTGCATTTGTTTGTATTAATGCTAATGTTTCTATCAAAATTTGCCTGTGGGAAAACATGCAATTCTATTTTGAAGAGTTCTATTTATGCCAATACTAAAGAGAGAGCCTATGAAGCTATTGTCAGCTTCTCTATTTCAGAATGGAAGCAGCATAAATATATAGATATCAGAAATACGTGGTTTTTAAAATGTATTGGTGTATGATAAAGGTGATCTGATCTGTGAATGCATATGCGTGTGTGATTACTTTTTATAATGTAAAAATATGAATGATGATTTACTCAAAATAAAACCTAGGACAATGCTGTACATGCATGTTCTTGAAAAAAATCCCAACTCTCAGGGCATCTTTTATAATTAAAATAAAAACATTTACCTATAGAAGGTATTTATTTTAAATAATAACAGCACTGGATGTATGCTGTCTTGTGTGAAGTACAAAATGTGTCTTTGGATTTAGCAGTGTTTCGCTGTCTGAATTCCTAAGCTTCTTAGACAGCAGTTGGATATAGGAGTATTCTCTGTTAAGTTACAGACATTGTTTGGATTCTGTAGAAAAACTCAGGTTTTCAGTTTGTTCTGTAGCCTGGCATAGGATCTTGTAAATCACAGATTTCTTTAAAGGCTTCTTCAAGTACTGTGATGTTTAACATTCAATATTGGTACAGATACACAGATGACCTATACTGGCTCCTCCTAGGTTCTGCTTTTGTTTCATTAATAAAAACAGATACTCCCAGTTCCCCAGGGACAACTAACATCCCAGCTACAGCTGCTCACCCATGGGCGGCAGGAGACTGCTCAATCTGTTCAGTCTGACTGCTGCCAGGGAACAAACTCAGATTAGCAGTACCCAGCTGCAGAACAGGACTGTGCTTAACCCTCCAATGCCTTTACTAGAGCAATGCAGAACATCCAGTAAGTTCAGAAACTTGAATCCAAGCTATTTCTCCCCTTAATAAGCATGTAATGAGTTCTAATACAGTCTGTCTTTTGTTTCTTATTGGCTGTCATGTCTGTCATTTTTAACTGATTAATTCATTTAGTGCTGATAACACATACTCCACTCAATAACCCTATTGTGTATTAAATTCCTGCTATATAATCTCTAATTGCTTTATTTAGACATCTTTTGGTCTGCACATCTTCCTTGCACAATGCTCCCGGTGTCTTCTGTATACTTTCCTAAGTCTGTCACACTACAAACCTCCATCGCAGCAGTCTTTTCTGGGGCTGCTTACTTCTGGGTTACTTCTGTTGGACAGCACCAATACTTCTGAACCCTTTGTAGCACTGTTTTTTCCTGCAACTCAGATAACAGCTGTAGGTCAACTCTACAGTGCTGACTGGGTGGCTTAGAGGCAGAAATGAGTGATTCTTTTTCTTTCCTGGTACATTTATACTGCAATGTGGAGTTAGGTTAGATGCACCTTTGTGTTTTAGTCGGATACCAGAATCTGCCTGCTAAATCCTTTCGCGAGTGGTTTGCACCAGTGTCTGGGTTGCTGTGGGTAGACCTCTAGTGGTAACTGATGTGATTTTTAGAGATGTTTATCAGCTTTACCCTGTAATGTATCTTTTGTATCTTCTCTTGCAGATGCATCTCTCTGTGTATGTTTACTGATAGACACCTTTAAAGCTTCTGTGTCAAATGATTCTGAAAACTCCTATGCCCCTTTTGGGCAGCTATTTGTGAAGGCTGTATGAGCAAGTAGAGTAATGGTTAGGTCTTTAAGTTATATATAAGTTATATTTAGCTAGAAGCAGCTTCTTTTGTTTTTCCATGCTTAATATATACGATTCTGGTGCTAATAAAAATTTACTAAATGTTAAAGATCTTGCTGTTTGTTTGGAATCACTGTAGTACTTGAATAGAGTGAATTGTATCTTGATCATAGAAATATTTTTCTGAAACATTTTTGCAGCACCTTTTGGATTTTAGGATCAACTCTGTGAATAAATCTATTCCACTTTTTTTGGAACTCCACAGAGGTTGTTCCTACTAAAGCCTGTCTTAGTTCAGGCATAGAGTCCTGTTTTGTAGTTCACCCTGATATCTAGACGGTAATACATGCAGAAATTCTGGTTTTAGGAGAGGTCCAGCTTGGTGTTATGAAGCAGTCCAGATCCAGATTTTACATGTTCAGAATTGCTAAGCTATTTTTCAGAATTATTTTGTCTTTAATAGAAAGCATATTTTAAAAGCAGGCACATCATGTACCCTGGGAAAATGAGGTGCTTTGGTACTCTGAATAAACACTTTGAAAGAGGTCAGACTCCAAGGCACTGCAGGCTTCATGATAGACTCACTGTAATTTCGGCAATAATAAAATCTCTGGGCAAAAGCTGTAAATTCTCTTTTAGGGCTTGATCTTCCTTCCGTTTTTGTAAATGGCAAAATTCTGCTAACACTGAGGTCAGTAGGTTCTTAAGTCTCATTGAAACAGAAAATAATATTCAGGAATATCAAGCCTGCAGTGTTTGGGAATGAGCTTCCTGAATATTTTGAAAGTTCAGTTTCGTGTTTGGCTTTTGTTTTTGTTTTTTTTTAATTTCACTTTTTTTTTTTTTATTTGCATTTAACAAAACACATTTTTGCCACTTTGGGCGTTAGTGAATTTAGCTTGTTGCTTGGGCATTAATATAAATAGGATGACCTGTTGCTAGCTGGAGAAACAAAATAGGGTTTCATATTTTCATATTTCACTGTCTTTTTAGAATAATAATGTAAATTAATAAAACACTGTCCTGGTTTCAGCTGGGATGGAGTTAATTTTCTTCCCAGTAGCTGGTGCAGTGCTGTGTTTTGGCTTTAGTCTGTGAACAGTGCTGATAACACGCTGATGTATAGTTGCTGCTGAGTAGCGCTTATCTTGGTCAATGACTTCTCAGTCTCTCATGGTTTGCACAAGAAGCCGGGAGGGAGCAGAGACAGACACCTGACCCAAAGTAGCCAAAGGGGTATTCCATAGCACAGCACGTCATGCCCAGTATATATACAAGGGGTGGCCAGGAAGGGCTGCTTGGATCAGGCTGTGCATTGGTCAGCAGGTGGTGAGCAATTGTATTGTGCATCACTTTCTTTTCTTGGGTTTTATTCCTTTTGCTCTCTTTTTGTTACCTCCCTTTTCATTAAAATTATTATATTTTATTTCAAGTATTAAACTGTTCTTCTCTCAGTGCATGGGTTTTACTTTTTTCCAGTTCTCCTCCTCGTCACACTAGGGGGACGAGAGGGAGTGATCAAGTTGCTGCATGGTACATAGTTGTCAGCGGGGGTTAGACCACAACAAATGGAAAAAAGCCCAGTAAGGAAACTGCTTCCTTTATTTACATTTCTGTTGGATCAACTAACCTGCCAATGAACAGTAATGTTTTAAAAGTTTCTTCAAAAATCATAAAAAGAAATGGCCGGTCCACTTTGATGACAGGAGGCACTGTGAATGCGGTTATTTCTGACCCACTAGCTGCTGTGGCTTCAGTTCCTTCTTCATCTACTTCAATTACTGCTTTTTGGACAACCTGAAATGCAATTTAGAAATAAGGTATGTGACAGAAAGAAATATTAACATGACAAATGTTTTTCCAAGTGCAAGGCACCTTTTATTAAGGATTAAACGGAGCAGGCCTGTGCAATCTAGCTCTGTCTGCTAGACTGGTAGACTCTTGTGCAGACTACTTCAGCAGCTGAGGGGATAGTACAGCCACCATGGCCACAATTACAGTGTGGATGCTAATGTGCTTTTCTACATTTCTCAGCATAGAGGTTTTGTTCTTGCAGCTGGTAGCATGAAGCAACCATTGCATTTGTATAGTGTTCCTCTTTGACACCTAACAAGGGAGAGTTTCTCAAAAGTGCGAAGTCTGTTTTCATCAGTCACATAAACTGACTGGCTGGATGTGCCATTCACAGTTGATTTTGTAAGAGCTTAGGCAAATTCACCAATCTTGGCTTTTCCCCCCTATATTTTTAATTTGTATATTTCATAGCATGAGCTAAATATATAAAGCAATGAGCTACAATCCTGCATTGGCCTGAGGATCTTCCCTCCCCATTGAAATTGCAGCTTGGCAGAGTGTGATTCTTTTCCATTTTTGTTCTTTCAGCTTGCATGTGTCTGTGAGTACTGCCTCTATATTTGGATCAGAATTGGTGAACTGCTTAGGCAGCTAGTGCATTCCCAACATCCAGTCTTCTAGTTCTAGGAGTGACTTATGTGAAAACGATTGATTGAAGGACTTCACCAGTGTTGAGCTCTTTGCTAAACATTCTTAAATAATGAAGCTGGATAACATCGTTCACAGGGACAGGATGCTCCTCTGGCACTTTGTAGCTGATGAATACATTGCTTCGAATATCAGCAAGTACTTTTTCAGGTGTGATTTTTTCATAACTTAAGAGAGTTAACTGCTGGCAATCAGCATGAAATAGTTGTATGATTAAGAGAAAGGGAGACAAGTGCTGCAGATTGTTGTGTTTCCCAAAAGTGAAAAAGTTTATACAAACTGAAATTTTCTGCAATTTTATTTGTTAAATAGTTATTGTTAGGATGTTATGTTTTACCGGAAAGGTTATTTTGTTAAATCAGCAAAATTTTGAAAAACTCAAGTTCAGGGTTTAGTGTTTTGAAAGTTGTATAGAAGTTTTATCATACCACCTACTAACAGTTTTGGCAGATCACAAAGGCTTCTGTAAGGATTTAGCGTAGGGAGACTTGCAACAGTGTCGGCAGTAGCTTAGAAGGTTTCTTTTTGATAGGGTACAAATACCTGAAAGGACAGTGCCTCCCTCCCTTCCTCCTTCTTTCCCTTCTTCTTTCCCTTCTTTCCTTCCTTCCTGCCTGCTTCCCTCACTTTCTTCTTTCTTTCCTTCACTCACTCCCTCCCTCCCTCGCTCTGGTTTTTCCTATTTGACTGTCATTTTCGATGTCTTTCTGCCTCACAGTTTTTGTTTAATTGTACTCATTCCTTGCCAACCTTCTTGAGGCAGAGCATTTCTCCTGTGATGGGTTAACTTTATATTGAATGCATATGAAATATAACTGCCACTTATGCACACCTCATGCTTGAAGCGAGAACTATACTGATTAAGGTGTGTGGATTGCATATATTTGGCAGATGAGATCCTTTCGTGTTAGTGTCCCTGTAAATGTATATGACATAGTCTCTTGGCTGGGGCATTTATGTGCTATTATAGTCCAAATAGCAAATAATTTTGGAAGGTTTACCTGTGAAACTGCTACATATCCTTGATCTGTGAGATGACTGAGATCTGCTGAACGTGTAAAAAGATTTTTAATTCCAAGAGCATGAAGTAACTTCTTCATTTTGTATTTTTGCTCCAGTTTGAACTTTGGAAATGAAATATCCATTTTCCTGTTTGGAAAAAAAAACCCAAAAAAGTTCCTTGTTGTGCTTTGTTGCTTTGTTGTGATAGACGTAAAAGATATTATGGGCAATGAGTTTTAAAGCAATACCTGGGTTTCATGTTTCCCAGCCAGGATTCCACAAGCCCTATAGTCAAATGGTCTTCGAGTGAAATGTAGTCTCCCTCCTTTTCTGGGATGACAATCAGCATGTGGGCTTTCCCTCTGTAGGGTATCTTTATCACAGTGCATCTTAAGTTCTCATCAAAAGTTGAATTAAGTTTATCTGACTTGAACATCATGGGTACCTGTACACTTCTATATTTGTTTATGTGGAAAGTCTCCATTTCTGTGAATTTTGAATTAAATGGATAAACCCACTTGCCTAGGGAAAAAAAATAAATAATTCTGTGCATTCAGACTTGTTCAGAAAAATGTTCAGAAACAATTAAAAAAAAAGTAGAGGATATTTTCTCTATCTAGTTGAAGTGGATGTCAGTTGTGTCTGGGATAAGTGGGTAACAGCTGCAGTATATTTAGTGTATGTGCTTTAATTATTTTACAGCAGGAAAAAGAAGTAATACACAAAATAAGCTCTTTCATTTGCAGGTAAATAAGAGAAATCTTTTCCTAAGGTTGATTAGTTGCCACTCAAGTTCAGAACTGATAGCATTTTTGTCTATTAAATGCCATATGATCGTCCATCTTTTATTAACTTGTCACCTTCTCCGAAATTCTCCACCAGCTGTTCAACATCCTGTCGTTAAATTAATTATGCAATATTTTGGATGGGGATGCAGTAGTGCACTGACTTGTAAGGTGCACGGAAATGTGACCTCTTCTATACTAATGATTCTGATCTCTGCTGTTGCTTTCAAATGTAGCCATAGCCATCTACCTCTTCTCTCTGACTTTCTGCTAGGGAAAGTAACCTTGGCACTGGACAAACTGCACTTTTGTAAATACAAAAGAATAAACTTAGTCCATAGGGAGGTTGTATGGCAATTTTCTTTGTTCTGATGTGTGTATTTATTTTAGTGGGGTTTTCATGGATGGCATCTGCTGAGTACTTTGGACTGGAGTAGTGGCTGTGACTGTGGGTTCCTCTTGTCCCCTTTGTCACCGTAGCTCTTTCTCTTTGTTTTTTACTAACTGGGTATCTCTGGCTTCTGTATGGCTGTTTCAGAGTAAATGATGGGCTATGGCTCCCTGTCATTACCAGGATGTCCTTTTGGAGTTGTTTATCTATCTTCTAAACCAGTGGTCAGGAAAACCCCAACAACAGGAAAAGGAGCATAAGATATTTGGAAGTAGAGGTCCTCTCCACAGAACAGTCGCTATCCTATACAGGTATTTCTTTCCCTTGACCTGTAAGGTAATATAATGGGATACTTTGGTTCATCTGGGGAAAAAGATTCTTGACTGAAATAGATAATTATTTTTTCCCCCATGATTTTGTGTACGATGTAAAATCAGTCAATTATTTTATGTCCAGTATTCAGCATTCAAAAGACTATCATGATTAAGGCGTTTTAATTTTAGTGAATAAACATTAAACATCCTTTTCAGTCATAAGGAGGGATCATTTGGAGGTGGATTGAAATTGTTTGTTGCAGGGCTTTTTGTTCTCTTTCAGATTCTGTTGTATGTTTATGTATGTACATGCATACATATACATATGTATGTATGTATGTATAAGAAAGCAAAGAAGAATTGTGGTTCCCTATCATGAAAAATAATTTCCTATTAAATAAATGTAATAGAAGAAACTAAATTTAGATGGAGACATAGAGCAAACAGGACATCTAAATTTGCCTAATGTAGCTGAAGTTAGAGTCCTGATTCTTTTAGTAAATTTTGCAAAATAAAAAACCAGTTACCTTTAAAGACAATGTAGTCCACAAGTAGCAGTTTATTATGGCGGTCAAACTCTTCAAAAAGCTCTGGGATTTTTCCTTTGGTCCGTTTGTTAATGTTTTGATTTATGACAAATTTCGCCTGTGTAAAGTTTTCAAAGTCCACTCTCAGGAATTCCATGTCAAAGTACTGCTTGGATAAATTGAGAAAAGATTCCTTGAGTCTGAAGTCCTTTTGGATAAAAGAAAGAGTACCTTGCACAAGGAGAAGTTCTTCATTCATTGTGATATTATCTTTCAGTTGTTTAAACAAAGCTGGTAAATGACGGTGATCCACTCTGTCCTTCAAAGCATGAAGGTTTAGCCCTTTTACTATTTGTCTGTGTGTTTCCCCTTTGGCTGCCAGCATATATGCAGTCATGAGAGCTGATACAGAAACAGGAGAGATGATTACATTGTTATCATGTGTCATTGCAATTTTTCTGTATAGGTTAAATCCAAAATTTGCAGTCTTTTCAGTGAAGTTGTAAAGTGTGAATTCTTCGAGACCTCGGTCTTCAAAAGCCTTAGAGGTATTCTTATGATGATGCCACTCTTCAGAAATAGTGACATTTTTATTTCTTTGCAAGAAATTACTCTCTTCTTCCTTCTGTGGAATGTTGGGTTTGATGCCAGCCTTGATGATTTCAACACATAGTTCACTTAAGAGAAGTAGGTAAATTCCTGTTTTCATGTTGACATTTGGTAGTGAGCTCTTTTCTTTTCCTAAGTAAAGAAAATGGAGTAAGAAAAGGAAAAAAAAAGGCACCGTAATGACTTTTTAGTTTGTTCTATTCAAAATGCAAAAAAAGGTCATAGATATAGCAAGGTAGTCTTTCTGCATCTTCAGTGTATTACTCTAAACCTAAGATCTGGTAGTTACCTGAAAGTTCAAATTTAGATCAGTGATAGAGAGAACTTTTCAATATCATTAAGTGAATCCAGAGATATGTCATGATCTTCTGGTATTGGTGGTTCACATAAGAAATATTTCACTGATTTTTCCCTTGCCAACTTGCAAATCCTCTACAAAATGAAACACAGTTTTCAAGTCACAATATGCAGTTCAAAGATTAAAAACTGGTTTGTTGGACCTCTTTCTCATCTTTTGCTCCTGTAAAATTGTTGTAATCTATAAGCACAAGAATTCTAGGCAGCATGTGGTGAAATTACATGCTTGCCTTTCAGCATTTCATTTCACTTTTCACCTTTCTACTATAGGTTGTTTATGACTCTCTTAAGATCATTCTCCTGATCACATGCCAAAGGATTCCCTGTGCTTTTGTCCTTTACTGTCCAGCAAATGCTGGAGCGGGTTTGTCAGTATCATCTCTGAAAATACCAAGTATCGTTGTCAAATAGCACAAGGATGAAACAGTTGTTCTGTGCTTAAAATTACAATATTTTACACAAATTTTGATTTCTGAGCAACGTTAATACAGGGTCTCTCATCTCAATAAAATGTTTGGAGAGGACTGTACACATCTTACAGAAGGCCTTGGGCAAACTTTAGCATCATAGAATCATAGAATGGTTAGGGTTGGAAAGGACCTTAAGATCACCTAGTTCCAACCCCATTGCCATGCACAGACACACCTCCCACTAGACCAGGTTGCTCAAGGCCTCATCCAGCCTGGCCTTGAGACATCGCTTGTGTAAATTTGCGCACACAAATACATTTTTCAAGCACAAAATGCAAATATGCTTATAATTCATCTTTCCATCAAAGCAACATACGAACTTCTCTCCCACACAGCAGTGTTGCATTGCACCTTATGGAAAAATTTTGAATGGCCTTAATCTTCAAAAATGCATTTTCTCATTGTAAATTAAACAGGGTGTTCAAGACCACCAAGCCTGCACAGAATCTTTTTGTCTAGCAGTGGCATGCAAATAGATAAATGAGATGAAAAGATGGATTATACAGCCCATCATTAAAGTAGTAAGTGATTCAATAATCTAGAAAACACATGGCAACTATTAACTACTCCTTTTACTTTAAGGATCTGTAACAGCAAATTACAGTCATTGTATAATTTGTGACTTGGCGCATGCGAAAGTTGGTTTTATTTGATTGGTGTTTATTCTGAGTTCAGCTGAATTTCACAGTTGCCTGATTCAGGCTGTGGGAGTTAGTCCTGAAAAGGTATGTTGATGTAAGCCCTAAGACATTTGGGTGCCAAGTCACAGGGTGCTTTTGGCAGTCAGGTGGTGTGCTATTTTCTTTTGAGATAATAGATCACGTTCTGTACTTGGTGCAACACAGATGGGCTGTAATGACTTAATCGGGAGGCACTGAAATCCCTGAATGTTATGTCTCCCCTTGAGTGCATGGCAGGAAACAGAGTAAAATATGCAGCGTTCTGTGGTTGTGAATGCTTTTTGCTTTATTTTTCTTTCCCGTTAATTCTTGCTTGATTTTCAGTGAGGTTCCCAGTACCCCGATTTTACAGGACTGGAATAGAGAAGGGGATGACTTGACTTCAGCTGCTGCCTTGCTGGCCAAACAATGCATGTGAGTTCTGCATGGTTGGGATATTTACTCTCCCAACTGCAAGCACTGCTGTTAAGAGCTATTACAGTAACTACTAGGCATTTCTGCTCCTTATGTAGTGACCCACTTCTGTGGGAAGTAACACAGGCACTGACTACTATTCCTGCCACAGTGCTGTGCCTGCCCTGGCAGCCAAGAAGGAGTTCTTTCCCCTGGGAGTCATCCCTGCTTCAAAGAGGTATCCTTGCACACTGCAGAGTCAGCTCTATCAAAGAGGCAGGGATTGCAAATTTTTGCTTTTGATCATATTCAGTCATGGAGAAAGGGCTTTCTGCAACAGCAGCAGTCTCTCTAAAAGAGCATCAGGCCTTTCTGCTCATGAGACATTGTAGAGCACCAGCTCTTCATCATCTTTTCTGGGCATGGTGCAATTCCTGTGCCACATCTGACAGTGTTGTGTTTGGCAGACATCACTGTTGCATCTCTCTCTGAGAGGTCTGGGACAGTACACAGCTCAGGCAGACCACCAGATCCCCCCAGCACATGTGAAGGGACTGAATGTGGAAAGCAGTGAGCTGCCTTCCAGAGGACTCTGCCTTCCTAAAGCAAATAGGTTTCATGCTGAGAGGACGGGAGAAATGCAGAAGCCCTTGTTTACAGGCACATTCCAGACCATTCAGCACTTAGAAGAGTCCTGCATCTTCAGGTATATACAAATGCTACTGATGTGGGTCTTATGGACATCACAGGAATAAGAACCTCACAATTGCATTAAGCATTCACTGCGAATCTGAGATTACGAAAAATTAAAGTTAACATTACAGCAGTTTTATTGTTTACTTTTTCTAACAGTTAGAAATAAAGCATGTCCCTTAAGCCCAGGAAAAACAGTTCTGGAAACAATAAAGTGATATTTTTGCACATTATACACTTGTATTTTAGACCTGAGTGAAGCTAATTTTAGAGAACTCACTTTATGCATAGTGTAGACAGTTCATTAGTAAACATACTAAGTATTAGAGCAAAGTGAACATTCCATTTTAAGAAATGCTTGTTTCTACTAGTCTCAGATATCAAGGAGAGAGGTTTCTTGCTCAAATGTGTTTTTCTTTTAAAGGCATTAGAGCAAGAGAAAAAATATATTAAAATGCTGATTAAGATCTAGAATAATTTAAAACATCGCATGTAGAGAACAGCTGATAAATATATAACATTTTGTGTAAATATATATACATAAAAATATAATAATCCATCCCTTTACAATTTAAATGCTTAATATAAATCTTGTCTTACCTATTAGGTAGCTGCTCTGCAACTTTTCTCAATCAACTACGTTTCAAAACAAGATGAAGGTGTCTGTCCCATATAGAAGTTCTTCAACAAATATTTGCTCTTCCAAACAGTGATAATCTGGTTTTGTCTGTTACAAATTAACTGCTTTATAAACACGAAGTATTGTGTTTCCCATAAATGGCACAATGAGGGAGGGTTATATTCCAGTAAATATGTTATGTCTTTCATGAGAAACGGGAGAACAGTACACTCTTTGCATCCAGCCCTTCGGCACCCCAGTAGGATTTGGTCCCACACATTCGGTCACCCATGAGAATTATTTTACAGACAGGCTCTGAGCTACTCAGTGGTGGAAGCAGTATCCAATCCTGCTTAAAATGCCCTTTCTCGTAAAAGAGTAGGTCACTATTCACTGTGGCAGGGGGGAACACAAGGAAGGGAAGGAAAAGGTACAGAACATTTTTAGGGATGTTGTCAGCTACCTTGCTCTGCAATTCATCCATTTCTTTAGAGGAAAGACCAGGGCTCCACTCCCTGTTTCAAGAACACACCAGCTATTCAGTAACATATCAGTATGCCCACTATTAGTTGGGAATGCACATTCCCTAAGACAGGTAGTTTACTCAGCAATTTCTGTAGTGTGTGCATGATCTAAACTCTTCACTATTTTGATAACTGGCCTAATTCCAAATAAAATATAAACATGGAACTCCCTACATTACCCTCGTGCTCCTAAATCACTTTTTAAAATACTGCCAAATGAAACAGGACATTTAATTCTGATTTGGATTGTAAAAAAAAATGATTTGGCCTTATAATTTGAGATAAGGGAACGAGTCTCTGTTTTTCAACTGAACTGAAAAAAAAAAAAAAGATTACTATAGTCAGTCTAAGTGGAAGCTTTGTGAGAGGAAAGGGTGGCATTTTAAAAAGCCCATGAAGGACTTGGGTATCCAGTACTCAGTGCAAAAAGGCTTTTGTTTGTTGGTGATAAATATTGCTTCTACAAAAGTAACAACACCGCTTGCTTACAAAGTGCAAGATTTGATTGGAAGGTGCTTAAGACCTGAACATAACCCCTCTGTGGTCTGATCAGGTTTGTATCCACCATTGCAAGGACACATTACTGGAGGGCAACTGTGGGTCTTGTGCTCTTAAGTTCAGCAGTGGGAACAGTGGCTCTAGGTACCTAAATTTTTCTTTGTTTTAAATTCTTTTAAAATATTCTTCCTTTTAGAAACAAGCCTGGTCATGGTAGCCCCAAGTGTAGGTATTGTGTTAAAGAACATATGAATGGAAGTCAGAGTTAGTCTTATGAGACTACGAGTAGTTAGGAGGCTCTGCCCTAACATCATGGACTGTATTCCCTAAACATACAAAGCTCTACTGTGAATGTTCCAGAACTTCGGTTCTCTGTCCAGATGACTGGACATTTATTTCTTTTTGCTACTTCATAGGCTATATTTATTTGTGGTTAATTCAGTTGGATTTGAAATTCAAATGTTTTCTCATTATAGGGAAGAAATTTGTATCTGATATGGTTAAATGAAAGTGCATTACTAAGATGTCGTTCTCAATCTGTGTGTCTTCTGGAGACTGTGGTACTGTGGTTGTGGCCCAAGAAGACAGTACAAAGAAAACCTGACCTATACAAAACCATATCCATTTTTTGTGCTCAGCAAAAATTAGCAATTTTATTTTCAATGACAATAGCAATCAAACCTCTTCCTGGGCCTTGCACCAGGACCCTGGCTTGCATGGTCACCACTGGAAGCCCTGCCTGAGTTAAGATCCAACAATATTGATATTTAATATTCAAAAAGTGTTGTTTGTAGATGACTTGTTAATAGTGAAAATAAGGGTTTGAAGAAATCTTAAAATCTTTGAATGTCTCGGTTAAATCTTTTCTGGACTACAAAAAGTCCATCATCTGGAAGAATAAGGAGGCTGCTATGAAATGTATTATCTGCGTACAGAGATCTGAGGGAATTGTCTTTCTCTGTAGTTACTCACAAAGCCCTTGCACGTTTTTTATGCTGGGTAACACCTTGCTTAGAGTACCCTCCACACACTATTAGGAGTAACGTATTCCTCCCACCAACTACTGTTTATATTGTCGGTTGCCCCTTGCATTCAGCTTTATGAGCAGTAGAACACCACACAGCATATGGGTAACGCTCTGCTAAACTATACATATTCGCAGAGGGATTTACTGGGAGAGGACTGCCAGCGTGTCACACTGACAAAATTTAAGACTAAACCACCCCTGAGACCAGAACAAGGAAGGGGAATACAGGCGTGTTGCTGCCCAGTTGCATCTCTGCTGGGCACCTGTGCCATCACAGTGCTGAGACTGGGCAATAGGCAACTGGTATGTCAGCAGTTGAGCTAAATACTGTCTATTCTCTAATAGACAAGTGGGTTTGTATGCATATACAACTCTGCAAAACTCAACAGTGATTATGCAGTCCAAGTTCTCAGCAATCTGTCAAAAGGCCCTGAGACTCTTGAGTACGTGGGGGTGGATGCTGCAGGGGCAGGCTCAGCTGCTTGTTCCAGAATTCAGAGGATTTGTGTTACAGGCTGGTTTCTTCCTTTTGCAGTTCTTGTGAGGCTGGCAACACCTCTGCTTCAATGGATTGGATGTTTTTCCTCTTACTTGTTTTCCCCAGTCTCATTCAGGAAAACTTCAGTGACTATGGAGCAATCAGTCATCTTAATAACTGGTTTCTTTTGGGCTCAGGTTCTCTGTGCTCTCTGTAGTTCCTTCCAATTACAAGCTGCTTAGCAAAGCCATAGTCCTTGCTTACGTAATACCTCTGTTTTACAGGCCGTGCCCCATTTTAGCAATGTTTGTAACTCAACCACAGCTGAGCTTCAAAGTAGGCTATGAGATACGATGAGCATGGTTGCAGCACTAAGAAATCAGGTTCCAGGAAGGAAACTGGTGGGTTAATTAAGCGTATCTGTACAAGGTTCCCAGTAAGAGATTTTTTAGGAACTCAGTTTCTTGTCTTGCTCAAACAAGGCAATAACCAAAAGATGTATTTCACTCAAGGCCCTGTGAATTTCTTTTCCTGCTGGTGGCTACCCATTTCATTTCTCAAGGGCAGACACAGGATATTTACACCTGTCTTGATGGAGCTAGTTGAGGTCAGTCAGAAATACTGTCTAGGCTGGAGTCTGATGAGAAAAGGAAACATTAAGGTAAAAAGTGTTAATTTAGGAAAATTTTTGCATTGAATGTAATCTAACCTCTTCCACATTTCTTAAACTAAACAAAATACCAGTGTCCCAGGAGTAGTGCAGGAGATATACAGAGATTATTTCGAAGGATGTGTATTTCTTCTGAAGTTTCACTGTGAAATGACTCCTAAGACATAAACTAAGATGCTCTAACAGTTATAAACCAGCTCTATATACAGTCTCTTGAATATACTTAGTTTGTTAACGAGATGATTCATCAAGGTGGCTGCTGCTTCTCCCACTCAAAGACTGCACATTATAATTGAAATCAGCAGGATGCAAGCACTCTGATGGCTCCACACTGTTTGTAAGTCTGACCCTTTTTGTAGAGAACTAGGCCTGTGCAAGTGTTTATATGGGAGGCTTCCTGTAGTGAAGGCATCTTTGGAAGGTATGTATCCCTGTGTCTCACCTGGGGTTGCATGGGTGTGTTACTGTACAAGATGGACAAAGCAGTAAAGCTGTAGTATTTCATAATGCAGGGCTGAAATACCTCCTTCATATTTTAAACTTCACAGTCAACTGCTGTCTAATTGTCCTTGAACACACAAAATTATAATTGAGTGTTAATAGGACATCTTACTATGGAAGCTTTTATAGTGAGTGCAAAAATGATGAAACACTGTAAAAGTGTGTCCAGAGGAGTAGTATTAATTTTTGATAACAGGTAAAATAATCATGCCTGAGGTATGATGGAAGTAGCATGAATCCTACTTTATTCCACAGGATGGAGTAAATGATCTTTTAAAATCACTTCCAACCTTGTTTCCTGTTATTGTCTAATTCACAGCAGCAGAACGTTTTCATTCTCAGAAATTTATTTGTCCTGTGTTTTCACATACAAGAATACAAGAGCTGCAGCAGGGGGCGGTTGGTGTTGGCCTAGTCCCTGTGGAGCCACCAGGTGTCATCAGAACCTTTATTTCTCTGATGGGAAGAAGGATAATTTTGTGTGCTTGAACATCTGCTCTTCTTTGTGCCTTACTAAGATTCTATCATGGGACCCAACTTAAGCAGACAGGACACAAACTTAAAAGAAGACACTGGAAGATATTTCTGTGCTCTTGGGAAGGCATCTCACAGTTTCTCCAGTACATGTGAAATGCAAGTGCATTCCTATTTTAAATTCCTGAAAAAAAATCAACTTTAAAGTCAGTAATTACAAAGTGTCTAAGAGGTTGGTATGTCTAAGGGGGAAAAATTCATTACTGCATCATCGAAGTGGCAGAAAATTTTGACATCAATGACTTCTGATTACCTGAACTTGGAATATGATGTATTTTTCCAATATCCCCTATCCAAATTCCATATTTACATGCACTGAGCATGCATCTTCTTACTGCTGTGATAATCAAGTTGAGTTTCTGTGACTTGCAGTCTTTGACTGTCTGGCCTGAAGCAATTACCTGATGTAATGAAGAAATATCTGCACTTTGGCCTCTGTAAAAGACAAGCAAAAGATGCCCTCCTACACTTGTGAAATGTGCTGAGGTTTCCTAAGTACCAAATGAGTGCAAGTTAAAGTTATCTGCATTTCCAGGGTGGCTAGCAAAGAGCTCTGCATTGTGGGGTTGGGGTTTTTTATTTGGCTGGGGTTTTTTTTCCTTTTAAACATGGACATCAATACTGCAACCTGCTGCCGGTCTGGTACTAATTCTCATGGCTTGAGTGTGGGCTTCCTGTAGGCTGCGTATGATGGGTATTCAAAAGCAATTCTTCTTCCTAGACAAAGTATGTATCCACCTGGCTATGCTTTCATGAAGTATTTAAGCAGGGGTTAGTTTCCC
>NW_009923191.1:52769-55523 GCF_000696875.1 Nestor notabilis
TCTGTTTTAACTGCTTCAGCACTTTACCTGCTCTTCAGTGAGACAAGTCAGCATCTGTGTGCTTCTATTCATTTCTGCATGCTGGTTTTGGGACCAGTCCCTTTTTAAAAGGCAATATCTGAGTTTACGTGAAAACAATAAAGTAGAGAAGCAAGGGCAGATAAACAAATCTTTCAGAAGACACAAACATTTTCCTCAAATACCATATGAAGCTGTCATATGGCCACAGCATAGTTCTTGTGAGGTAGAGTTAAAAGGATAATAAATTATATGCTGTTACATACAAGAGACAACCATAACAGTCTCAAATGTAAGGCCAGAGATATTGGATACTTGTGTCTATCAATCAGTCATATCTATAATATTAATTTTCAAGGAACAGACGTACTAAAAATCCATTATCAGTTGAAAAATTGTAACTAATAATTCCATTGTTTCTTTCCCATAAGGAAAAATATTTAGACAATGAAATAGTTAAATGAACAGCAACCCCTGTCTGTGAGCTGTGTGGGGACTCAAATATGGTTTTCTTTCTGTTTCAGAAGAATATTGTGTTTAAAATGTGGGCAGTGCCAGATGTGAGGTGTTAATTATTTGTTTCCTTGATTTAAGTGCTATTGTCACTTAGCAACCCTACTCATCTTTGAAATGGAACTTTTTAAGGATGTACATATATTGCTAGTAAGAATAACATTTATATTAGAAAAATTTATTTGGGAAATGGAGTCAATGCATGAATTTCCCTCCTGATAGGAACCAGGTAAAAAGTTTATAGTTCTTTTGAGAGGTTTCCTTTAGACCACTATAGCATTTGGTTGCTTTCCTGGCTAAAGTGCCATCCAACTTTGCAACTATGACTCTGAACTTTCAGCTTGTTTTTTTTTTTTAAGGAAGTTCAGGTTATACTTTGTCTGTCTCACCTTCTCTCCATTCCAGTTTACAAATTGGAAAGTATTTTTGCATCCAATCTGACAAAAAGATGAAGGTCCAACACATACCAAATTCATAAAAAATTTCATGAAGTTGAATGACCTTATCTAGGTCAGAGACACTTTTACTGCCTGCATTGTTAGAGGAGCCAATGAGCTCATCTCTGATAGACATCAGAGAATCCATATCAGAGCAGCTATGGAAACCAGGTTTCAGTGAATCTGTAGGCCAGGTAACTATTTCTATATTAAAAAAAAAAGTGCATAGGTTTGCTTTTGGATATTTTTATGCTGGTAAGTTAGGCCCATCAGTGTGTTTCAGGGAAACGAAACCTTAATATTCACTTGTTGGATAACAGAAAGTAGTGAGATACATTTACGGCGAGCAATTTTTATGTAAGTATCCATACCTAGAGGGTGAGGGGACAGCTGGAAGGAGAGGAGAAGAAAAGGCAGACAACCAAGGTTGCAGGAAGCTGAGACATCGTTGAACAGAGGTCAACTGAACAGAGGTTCCTTAGATAGCATGAGCATTTTGCCACATGGTTGGTGCTGTCAGTGCAGTCTCTCTGAATGCTGACTTACTTGGAGTAGAAAGTTGTGTTCCTGCAGAGTGCGGACAATGGTCCAGCGTAAAGCACCTTCACCGTTAGGGCCTTTGTTAAGATTCAGTTTAGGTTAGCCTTGCTTTTCTGTGCTACAGCCGTAAGCACAGTATCAGCACTGCTCTATAGGCCTTTCCTTGGAAAGATTCCTGGTCTCCTGCAGTCAGGATTTTGTGCCAAACTGAAGTGTCCAAAAGCCTGTAATACACTGTGTTATATATTACTTTAAAGAGAGTTGTGTCTCCAGTGTGGAAGCAGTCTTATTTCAGACACTTGCTGGGTCTGTGGCCAGATCAGAATAAGTCACTGAACACATCCAAAACACCCTTCTTACCACCCAGAAGGGCTCATCTAGCATCTTCAGTTGTTCCTTCTTAGACATTTTTGATTGAAAGCACCTATTTTTCTCCCCATATAATGAAACAATTTTTGGATCCCACTGAAGTCACTTCATAGTGAATGATAGTAACTTTGGTCAGCAGCTGATTATAGAATGAATATGAGATTTTTGCATCATATAATTTGCCTTTGATAGAGGTATTCATTTTTCTTTTTGGCATTGTAATAAGCATGGAAGCATTTGCAGGAGGTTCAAATTACAATCCACTACCCATTCTTCTTCAGTGAGCAGTGGTGTCTTCAAGTTCCAGTCATTGTCCTAAAGAACATCCAGTCCTGCGGTCAGATTTCTTGTCAGCCAAAGTTTCTATTTAGTAGAAGATAAACGTTGGGTGAGTATCATATTCCAACTACATTTTATTGAGCGAGTGGCTATATTTAACAAGACTTTGCTCTCTCTGACCAACAGGAAAACAAGCGCTATTGTGATTACCAGTGCGGTAATAGCATGAAATTGAGGAGTCTGTATCAAGACAGCACTTGAGAACAGCTTTAGTCTTTAGCATCATGGTTCATACACTTGAAACCCAAACTCATATCTTCAGCTTGACCATAGTTACCATATAGCTTAGGCACATCATATCCGTATTACGCACTGGAAAATCTAAGTTTGGACACAAAGATGTTCTTCAGTAAGAATATAGTCCTTGGACCTACTTTGATACCTGTCAGACTCAGTGATAATCTACCTTGTCTGTACTCCATATGGGTAGGAGTTTATAGGCAAATGCGCCAGGCGCCAGGTTTCAACTCCTTCTTAGACTTGTATATAGGTAATTTGGACCATACGTGACAATGTGCTCAGATGCTCAGATTCCTGC
>NW_009923191.1:55554-61002 GCF_000696875.1 Nestor notabilis
CACATTGTTCTTCCCATATAATGTGTAACATGGTGAGCTACAGAAGAGGCATTCTGCTAGCAGACACTTTAGAAGTGCTAAAGAGAACATGGAAAATGGAGAACTGATGTTTTTCATCTGAAGAAAAAAACCTGTAAGATACAGACCATTACAGTGATAAAGAGAGGAAAGCTAACAGTTTTTTCAGTGTGGGTATGTTTTATCATTGTATCAGATTAAGTTTAACCGGCATAAGATTTTAGGATTTAGCATAGCACTATTTATGCAGTGGAGCTGTGATGGGAAAATATTGCTATGCTAAATTCTTTTGTGGAATTTCATTCCAGTGACTTCTTGGTTAAGCTTAAATTCTTTGCCAGGTGACAAATAAAAAGGAATTTCTTATGCCAGAACAAAAGTTTCTGTACAGGAACTTTTTACTCTAGAACTATCTTGCTTTAAACTAATCCTTCATATCATAGGAGAACCTTGTTCTTGTGTGCATACAGTATTAATGTGAAGGTGAAATTATTAATGAAATATAAGTTTTTCTAAACAAACACAACTGTTTCTGTCTTTTTGACCAAAATTCAACAGGTGAAGCCTTGAAAACTCACAGCTTCCACTGCTAGCCAGCACCACAGGAGTAGGTGTATCGCCCCGCTATGTCTGTGTGACTCCCATGCTTACTTGACTAACAGAGCGGCTCTTACCCTAGGTGTGCCATGGTGTGATGGGTTTTGAGTTCTCACTCATTCGTCACTGAGCAGGCTGTTGGTTTAACTGTCCTTGCTCAGGCAAGGAGGACCCATTTAGTAATTAATTATGTACATGCTGCAGTTTATGTTGGTAACAGCACATCTAGTTCAAGTAGATGTGATAGATGCAGGTGTTGAGGCCAGCCTGCAGCATGATACTGAAAGCCTGAAAGCAAAGACGATAAGCTGCAAAAGCAAAAGTAGAATCCAGGCTGGAAATCTGGTCCTAAGCACTCATGAAATGAGTTCTGCTGAAAACAAAAATAAGCTGTGCAATGGATTCTTTGCCCAGAGGTTTATCTCCTAGTTTAAAATCAAGGAATAGGGCATGGGTGTGGAAGAAGTATGCAAAGTCAGCATGCTCGCTGCACTGCAGATGTGAAGGTTATCTTCAATTTACTTCGAGAGACAGGGAAAAAAAAGATGTAAGCTAGCAAAACATTTTCTCATAGAATCTCCACTACGCATTGAGAGTGGCTTAGCCGCAATCTTCTATAGAGTCATTTGATTTAATTATAATAATAGTGGTTAATGCTTTTGTGTTCCTAAAACATACACCAAAGATGCGTGTGTGTGTGCGTTTGTGTGTGAATGCATCTGCAGTAAAGAAATACAGTAATAGATAGCTAAATACTAGGATATCAAGGAAACAGGTGCGGAGCTGGTGGGACAGCCTTGTCATACAGTCTTGGTCACTTCTCCATCTGCATGTAGTCTGAGAGTCATCTCCTTTTGAAGCACTCCGCAAGCCATTGAGATATACCCTTTGCTGGTAAATGTAACCTGCATTAGTTACAGTATGATATATACATGGTAGGCAGAGCCTAGCTGAAACAAGATGTTCTGGCTGTCCTGAAGTGTCTATTTTTGATTCTGCAATGACACAGTGATCCCAGTTGCCATATCCTAAATATGTGGGGTTTGCTTGTATCAGGTTAAAGGGAACATTTGGAAATTGGTTGTTCTGCAGAGGAGATCATGCCTCCAAATGTGGCAGCAAACACACTTACCCTCCCAACTTCAGTCTTCCAGCTTCCCCTGCTGTCCCCCTCTCTACTACCTGGGGAAGGACAGCATGGGCAGGCACACAGTGTGGATGACATGGGGACTCTTACATCATGGTTCAGCGGCTCTCCACTTGGCAGTGAGTCTGTCACTCCGTCCACCCAAGGTCCTGTTTATCCTCAGCCCTCACCATAGGGATGTCCCTGGTTTCTCAGCCCAAGTGGCCTCACACAGAGCCAGGCTTGGCGCCAGCATCGCCAGTCCTGGTGGCCACGGGCAAAAGCAGAGTGAACTGGCCTCCCATGCTAACCAGGGAGGCTGAGCTTTTCTGTAGCCACCAGGTTAAACACACCCTTTGTTTCTTGAACTTTGCGTTGGTATGTGATTAAAACCTGGAATAACTGGAAAGTTTTTCTTCTGTGACCAGGGGAAGCCAACCTCATGAGGAATAATGCATGAGAGATCTGCCTGTTTAGGAAGACTGCTGAGTCTGCCAGGCTTCCCTGACTGGTGCCAGAGGGCTGCATATGATGGCCTCACCGTTGCTGCCCAGTGTGGCAGGCTGACCTCGTTGCCATGGCAAAGCCACTCCAGAAGTGTATCTTTTCCCCACCAATGTGTTAGGAACTCAGGATATATTTTGAGAATATGTGAAAAGTAAATCCCTCTAGTATATATTGCTAAAGCTTTTGTTAAAGTTTTGGATGTTATACAAATATTAAGTCATGCTAGACTTTCACCTGTGGCCAAACATGCTACGTTGGTTAAACAGTTATATCCCTCGCTTTGAGGACAGCTATTTCAACATAGTGGGTAGTCTGATAATCTCTCAGCTATATCATTTAGCAGGCAAATAGCTTCTCTGTGTAAAAAAACCCAACAACATAGCAAACCCAGGGATATAAAATAATGGATAGAACTAGATCAAGCCGTAACATGAGTACTTCAAATCTATATACTCAAATTGCCTGGAGAGAGATCAACACAACCAGATCCTCACACTGGTCTCCTGTGACCAATAAGCTGCACAACCATATTCACACCCGGCCTGCAACAAACTGTCCTTGAAAATGCTGATTGTCATCAGTGCCCCAGCACCAACAAAACTGTATGTTTCTATGTCAGCTCTGGTTAGAGGCTGGGCGCTCTGGGAGCGGTGATTCTGACACATGCAAATGAGTACACAGGGGTTTTGCCATAAGAGCTTCTGTGTAGCCATCACAGGACAGACACAGTCATTTAAGCCTGGGAAGATTTGTTTTTAAATAGTTTTTTCCATGTAGCCATGAAGAAAGCAACCTACTAGAGTTTTTAGCTGTGATTTCTCCTCGTCTTGGTGAGCTACTATCCCTTGGCAGTGAGTAGAGGCATGCTGATGCCTTCCACTAACCTGCAGCTGGCTGGCTGGCTCAGTTACTGAAGATAAGACAGAATAAATATGATGAAATCTTATTTCTTGTGGCTATGCAGCAAAAAAAAAAAAAAAAAAAAAAAAGTGCTTTTGGTCAAGTTGCTAAATGTCTAGTGACTGAGTAACAGAGTATCAGTATACCAGATAAGATAGGGAGGCAAAGAAAAGGGAGTCATACTGATGCCTGTTGTGCTGCCTTCTTCAGTTTCCAGACTCACAAGGCAGCCTGAAACACTCTCTATGGGACAGGTGCCCTCAGCAGAGCAGAGGGGAACCTGTTAGCCCTGGAGTGGTCACCCAGAAGGTCCCTGGGCTGTGGGTCACAGCCTCCTGCCAGGGGGTGTCCCCTTGCACCCAGAGGGAGCGAGGGTGGCCAGGGTGTCCTCCCTCTGCTGCCCAGGTCTTGTGTCACAGTCCTGTGCCAGCCTTCCCCTACGGTCTCTCCACCCAGCTGTGGGCAAGAGCTGGAAGTCCTGTGGTCCAACATGTGGCAGGGGGCTTGATGGGCAGGCAGGCCAGGCAAAGGTCCTTTGAGGATCTTGGTGCACCCTGGGGCTCCTCGCCAGTTGCCTTTCCCTTTTGCTAAGGAGGCGTGTTGGACAGGTCTGTTGTCACTGATACATCATTGCACGTGGTGTCAGCCCTTCAGGTGTCACTTAGCAGAGGAAAGGGAAGCTGTAATCGTCCATGGGTAGTGGGTGCTGGTGCCTTCATGTTGAAAGCTCCCGTTTTCCCCAGCCCTGGGGTCTTCCTCAGTATTTCTTACATCCTGTAATAATTATAATGACAGAGAGCAAGTGAGGTATTAGACATGCCTGCAACAGCCCCCACCTTGAGTCCCAGTCAGGGGAGCACTATATTTTCTGGCAGCACTGTCTTTTCTTGAAAGGCCACGGCTCTGGTCATGCTCCTCCTCAGATCCACTCACTTCAGAGATTACCTTGCACTGTATGGGGTATTTTCATATTGCATACAGGAAGCAAGGAAGAAGCAGGGCTATTCTACCTGTTGACTCTACTCAGGTAGGTATGGGACTCTGATATTACCAATTTTTTACATCCAAGAAACAGAGTAGGTAGTTCGAATTCCCACCAATTTCTTGTCCTCAAAATCCTGTTATGGTAAAAAAAACCATGCCTTGTATGCAAAAATGAGACTTTATCAGTAGTATACTTAAAATCTTAAGAGTCTTACCCAAGAATTATTAGTCTGATCGCAATACTAAGACTTGCAGTTCAGATTATGCATAGTTAAAATTCATACACACAAACTTTTTAGTATTTTCCCCATTCTGTCATTTTATGCTCACCCTTTCTTCACCCCCTTGGCTCCTCAGGTCAACAGCTTCAGCACAAAGGAAAGGGGATGGCGGGATGGCCACATCCTGCATCTTTGCCAGGAGGAGTATGAGGGGGGTGGCTGCAACCTCTGTGCTCTGGGGTTTGCTTGGGGTCATTTTTATACATTTGATCACATGCTCTACCCCTTGCTCTTCCTTCATTGGTTCACAGGTCCATATTAAACCTCAGTTTACTAACTGCGCTGTGTTTTACATACACTGGAAACTCAATCTCTGTTATTTTAGTTATCTCAGAAACTGGTTTTAGCCAGCTCCCAAGGCTGCAGTCCTTTGATGACCAGTAACTGAGCCTTGGTGAGCTGTTTATAGCCCTGAGACTTCCAGTACCATTGTATGCCTGTGCTCTCAATACTCTCCTATCATCCTGCCATGCTTGTACTCCTTTATTTTTCATTCCAGGGCCATAGACACTTCACTCTATGCAGAATAACTGCTTGTTCTTAGTATCTCCTAGGTATAGAAATGTCTGTATGTGCAGCAATATATGTTACACCGTACAATTGTATAAAGTTAAGGAAAAAAATAAAGAAAGTAAATAATAGCACCTAGTTGCTGGATAATTACTGTTACAAACAAAGAAGCTAAACAAAACCCCAGGCAAGCCAGGACAAGTCCAAGTAAAGCCTGACAAGAGCAGAGAGCTGAGGCCTGTGCTGTTAGTTTAACACAAAGTAGGTAGCTGTGTTATAAGCAACAATACTGCTATACTTGCAAGGCTGAAGGCTATGCTGACTTTCTTCATGCTGAACAACTATCAGATTGTACCTGCCTGAAGTGTAAATGGGGAGTTTCTCCCTTGACTCCTTTGTGTAGGGGGGTTGAAGGACATGGGAAGTGAGATGAGTTTTGGTTCCCTTCTCCAGGTACAGCCTTGGATGATGGTGAGAAAAGAGCAAAATATACCCCAAATGCCTCTTTACAGAAAGAGTGAGGAA
>NW_009923191.1:61033-97732 GCF_000696875.1 Nestor notabilis
CTGCTGCAGTCTTGGGATGTGGTATTTGGCTGTTGTGTTACAGCTGATGGCATGGCCCTGGTGCCATCACTGAAATGGGTCCTTCTGCCTTGTCAGAGGACACACAAGTTGCCCAAACCTGGAATCACCCATCCTCACACTCTATAGCTGTGTCAGCTGTATCAATGGCTAATGAACCCAGTAGTTAACTGCTCCTGAGATGCTCATTTATATCCACATATTGCTCATCTCATCAATGGGGAGTAGTCCAGTGACTTGAAATCTTGTTTTTTCACCCAGCCTGTGTTCTCCCTGCTGTTCTGTGAGTGTCTTCAAGGTAGTCTGCAGGAGGCAAGGAGCCTTTCATCTTCTATTTTTTGGGAAGGAGAAGAGTAGAACCTGCTGGTGGAGTCAGCAGTGTCCAACTCCTGCACAAACAAATGGTGCTGGTGGGTGGGAGGGATAAAATGTTAGTCTGCAGCAGGAAGAGTGGGAGGCTGTGAAAAAGAAATGTGAAGAGCGAGCGTAATAGGGAAAATCTGTTTGATGTCGCTTGCAGCGACGAGAGCAGGATTAGGAGAGTAGGACTTGGAGGATAGGGGCAGAGATGAGAATGGGCCACATAACAAGCAGTGTAATGCAGCACAGATGTAGGCAGGGATCAAGCTGTCTGCTGCTCTTTTGTGCTAAGTGTGGTGCCTGTCTCCTCTTCAACACTGGCTGGCACATCCTGCAGTGAAAAATCACAGCACTATGTCAATACAGCAGGAGCTATCACCTGATGAACAAGTCTGGCAGATGGCTCCCACATGCTGGTCTTGACACTGGCAAGAAATCCCCTGTGGGAACAGCAGACACCCCTCGCCTCCCCATGGCCGGCACACAGGTAACACCTCCCTCACTGTCCCTCTCCAACACATTTCACAAACACAGAGAGATAATACAGGAGATGCAGTGAAAGGGGAAGCACGAGCTGTGAAGTGCCTGTTCTGAGTGGCAGCATGTCTGCCTCTGTGCCTGTCTCCTATGGCCTTGTCTGCTCATTTTCCTGCAATATGGGAGGAAAATAAAATTCCCACATCTTGCTTCTGAAGGAGGCATGCGTCTGTGATAGCAGCAAGATACTGAGGGGTAGGAAAGAAAGGTGTCTCCTTCCCAAAATATGGATTAATAGCATCAAAAAACTGATTTAGCTGATGTGATGGATTCTTTTGATCTTCAAATCTCCCCCAGAACCACATGGGAGCTGTTTTCCTCCTAATGTGCTGTATTTCTACGTATGTGTCTCCGTTCACTCCAGAATGGTTTGCAAGTGAGTGAGCAACATTTAGTCTTGCAGCTGCCACAGATAAATGCAGCTGGGACATATTTCTTCTCCATCTCTTCATGTAGTCTGAGGATCGCTCTACTAAAATGAATTATGCCAATTTTTCAACTGGTGCAAATTGGTGTGACTAGGAAATTCACACAGCTAAGGAGCTCTGAGCTTTCTGATCCCTAAAGGTTTTGCTATTGCTTTGCTGAATGCCCATTCTCCAACAGCACTTAACAGTAGGAACAATAATGACTTAGGCTGACCCTATGAATGAGATGGCAGACTGTAAATCCACCAAAACAGGTGGAGGTGAGTGCAGGAGGAAGTCAGAAAGATGATGTAGCACACATGCATTCTTTTCACTGGAAGTCCTGCTATTGATGTCTGTGAGTTGTTCATACACTTGTTTATATAGAGACTGAATCTATTTAGTCAAAAAACACTATCAAGCACCACGTATAAGAGTTAATAGGAGCTTTTTACTAAGAACACGAAGCAGAACGGGAGCTTTCCTTCTGACTGTGAAAGGGGGCAGTGCTTTGCACCAGTCCGATAAAATCACACTTGCTCTTAATTTCACAGAGGGCACACAAGACCTTGCTGAGCTTGTGTTAGCTTCCCAAGTTGTTTGACTCCTTGCAATGTGATTCCTAGTGCCATGACACCATTTCACCTCCTTCCAAAAACACAACTGTAGGGAAGAAAGGGGTGTCTGTGCTCTTTCTAGTACCTGTTGCCAAAGCAGATCTGTTGAAAGTAGTTACCAGCCAGCCCTCAAGCTGCCCTATGTCCTACCTGGGTGCCTGCCACCCCCAGGGTCAGGCTATCTGCTTAGTGGGTGCTCACTACCTACTTTTTTGGCTGTAAAAGGACAGCATTTGAAATATTTACAATTTTATAGACCCTCATTACACATTTTCCACAAATCTCAGTTGGTGGTTTGCTTGTGTAATTGCCATCCAAATACCTCACCTGCCCATCCAGCTACATCCTCCTTTTGACCACTGATAGATACATGTGTGAGAAGTCAGCTACTTGCACAGGCTATGTAAGTCCGTCAAATTGGCAATACATGGTTGAAAATCTTCAGGTTCAAGAGCAGATTTGATCCTCCTGCTCTGTTTTGAGCTGCAAGAAACTCAGGAATATTTGCTGCTAGATTGATACTAAAAATGACAAAAGGTCTGGTGGAGAAAGCAGATTTCTTTCTCTGTTGAAGACAGCTTTTCACATCCCCAGTGCTATCTCCGTTAGAAGCTTCCATTCCCTATGACCCTGCATTGTTGATCCAACTCTTCCTATCTCTCATTTACTTACTTATGGTAAATTACAGCCATTTCTGCTTTGTTTGCAAGAGTGTTAATAATTTTATCTGCTATTTGGCTGACAACCACATATTAAGCACGAGTCTTCCACTGTAACTCAGACGTGTCTCTGAATGCTAGCAAATCTTAGGTCTTACCTTGGCTTTCAGTCAAGTAAAAAAGGCATTCTTTGGCAGCTGAATTTAAAACATTCTCCTTGCTTTCTCTTAAGCAAGTATCATGGTCAATATCAACAATTTGTGATAATGGCATAGAATGAAAACTCTTGCTAAAAAAGAACCACATGCTAAGCTGGTACAAACGGAAATAAATCACACCATGCAGTTTCACATCTTCTTTAATCAGTAATAACAAGCAGAGTTCACATGTTGCTTCAGCTAGTGATAGTTGGGTTAACTATTTTTCCTATGAAGAGGGTACTGTTTGTATCTCTATCAAAAATCAGCATGAGGAAGGGACGGTTGAATTCAATGGTTGGAGGAAGAGACATTGTCATTATTTCAGCAGCAGTTGCTGCTGCTGCCTCTGTACCTCTCTCATCAACATCCAGAGAAGCTTTATGAACAACCTAGAAGGAAAGAAAACAGACAGTCATTCTGGGCAGAGAACAGCCATCTGAGAGATGAATCGGACCCCTTTTAAAGCAGCCCTGCTTTGTAGGATCCTCTGAAAAGTGAGTAGAGGCAGAAGAGATGTGAGCTTTGTTGCTGTAGTCACGGCTACTTTTAAAGAGGACCAGGACACAGCTACAGAACTCCCTCTCTCAAAAAAGTCCCAGACTATTTTTCCTCTGTTTAAAAGATTGGATGAAGGATGTGTGTTTGGGAGCATTAGCGGCTCCCCTTGAGGAGCCAGGGGCTGATGTTCCTTTCATGTTCCAGATACTGCCCATGAAATCTTGGCTGATACCAGTCTTGGAAAAAAATAGATTTGCAAAAAAATAATCCAATCTCCACTGTCCCTGAGGACTAAACTCCTTGTAAGCTTGCAGGCTGAGGCCAGGGCAAGCACAGATGTAGGCAAGCTGGGAACCTGGGAGCTGCATTTAGCTGGTGTTTTTGGATGCTACTACAGAGGGGTTTTCCTGCATGTTTGTGAAAGAAAGGAGAGGCCCAACAGCCACAGACTTACTTGAGAAACCTTTAGCTCTGGGGTGCCAGTAATGCCAGAGAGATCTGCCTGGTCAGTGAACACATCCACAATTCCCATCCTGCTAAGCATGTTTGTTATTTCATAGCTCCCGGAGATAGAGAACTTGGGGAAGTAGAGGCTCAGCAGTCTGTTAGGCAGAAGAGAAACACAGAAGGTGGTGAGAAGGATTTTTCACCTAGGTAAACGATAGTAAGAGAGCTGTGTACTTCCCATGATGTCAAACCCCAGGGGATTGGACCCTGAGTGTAAATGAGCACTAATTCAATTGCTGGTGTATATTCTCATGGTAATACAGGCACTATCATTCATCATCATCTAACAGTAATATCTATCTAGTGTTTTGCATCAGCAAATCTGGGAGCACTCTGCAAAGGAGGACAGTAACGAAAGCCCTTCTTTACAGCCAGAGATGAGGTGTGTAGGTGGCAGCCAATGTCACTCAAGCAGTTGGAGACCTGAAGTGGGGCACAGGGAGTCTGCTTGGGGAGTAGTGTGGCAAATCTCAGCACTTCAGAACAAAGCAGTGTGTCTGGCATAACCATTTGGCATGGTTCCAGGGAAGGTCTATACTCTGCTGCCTACTGCTTCGTACACCCTACCCTCTCACCATCGTCTTCTCCCACAGCTTGACCATGACAGAGTTTGCCTTTGATTGGGAGATATTTGTGGGCAGATCCTACTTAGCATGCTTTCTGTTGAATTTCTCTTCATGAGAAGAGATCATGAAGGCGCAGGGATCCTTAGACCCTTCAAGTCACATGCTGCAGCGATTACCCTTTAGGTAGCTGAAGTCTTTTGCTGTCTCACCCAGAGACATATAGGGTTGAACAGCAAAACAGACAGGATCCAAACTGCACTGCTGTAGCCTTTATGAAATACTGCCCAGTGCACTAGAAGATGATGGGAACAAGTGGATTAGTGCTGACATCAGCATAGTAGCAGAACTGAAATTGCCATTTGGTTCTCACAAAACTCCTTCCTATGTTGATCTTGGAGGAACTTGTACCAAGAATTCATTTAGATAAAGATTTTCCTAATTTTGCAGCTGAGAAATATGCATTTTTATTTTTCATATTTGAGGCCTCATGCTATTAGCTCATATCCAGTTTGCTACCCATTATGTTTTTATTGACTGTGCTGGCATTTCTGTAATGATGCATCAAGAATCATGGGTGTGAACTGCACTGCCTTATTAGTTGTGAATCAGGGCACAGCTTGGTAAGTAAGGCATGTATTAACTTGATATTACTCATCTACTGGTGTTAAGATCACCTCCTTCCCAAAACCTTCACAAACAAGGTTGTAAAATGTGTTAGCTGATGTTAGTGCCAATGGTAGAAGCTAACAAAACCTCATTAGATTTTTATATTTTCAAAACCAAAATGCCAGAAAATCAGGACAGCCACAATTAATCACTAGCCTGTTCTAACAGCCACTATGTGTTGCAATGGTTCTTGTAAGGAAGATATTTGTGTAGGACATATTACGTATGTATGAATTACTACAGACTGTTTAAGTTATGGTTTATTTAAGGTTTAGACATATGTCTGAGTCACAATGTGCCAGTGACATATAAGAAGTAAAGCACATTAGCTGAAACCTCAGTATAGAAGATTTGGTTTAGAATTGCCAGCTTCCCACTCAGTCAATGGACTGTTTTAGAAACATCAATCAAGGCTTGCTGTTCAGGACTCCTGGGAACCCATCAGGATGGTCTCCACTCTGGTGGGGAGAACAGCAAGTCACTCAGGCATCAACAAAAGAATAGTTAAATACCAACCAGCTGCAAGATTTTTACAGATAGGGAACACAAGGCAAAAATAACCCACTCATTTCCCAGAATCAGCAAGTTCATAATGTTTGCATTCCCCCAAAAAGAAAAAGGGCTATAAAACTAGGTGCTGCTGCAGCTGACTGGAAGAAGATTACCTCTTGAAGAGATGGTCTGACCATTCCTGGATGGTTTCCTTGACCAGAGTTTGTTCTAACTGCTTCATTTTGCCTTTTGCTGGCAGAACCAGAAATGCAGTAGCACTGCCATTATAATGAAGCCGTACCACAGTGCATGACAGATCCTCATCAAAATAGAAGTCGAATCTTCCTGTCTGGTGCATCATGGGGACTTTGACAGTAGTTTCAGCATCCACAAAGAACTCCCTTTCTTCTGTATGCTCTGGTTTAAAAGACTTTTCCCAGTTGCCTGATACAGAGAAGGAGAATGCAACTGAATATCTCATACCCCATGCCATAATAAATTGAATTTTATATCACTAGGAATAATATTCACGTATTCCTCCATTTGTTAAATTCAAAATCTTCAACACAATGTTTTAAAATATGTATCACAGTACGGCAAGACCCTGGTCAAAAGAGTGCATTAGATTCCAATCTCAGTTTATTTTCCAGATGCCAGTAACGAACTAATTAGGCATTTTTTTTGTACCTATCACTACTTTTCTGTTCTCCTTACAGAACAGCCACTTGGATCATGCATGCTTCTCAGTGCCTTCACAGAAAATTAGAAGAACATGGGGCAACCAGAGTTACAGCTAAATCTATGAAAGCCAGCTCAGACTGCATGCATGGGAGGCTATGGCTTCGAGCAGAGCTCCTGTGACTGCCACAAGGAGAACCAAGCCTGTGTGGCCCCCCAGGTGCCTCGCCATGCTGAGTGGGGTCCTGGCACCTCTCCAGCTTCTTCACTATGCCACTAGGGGCCCTTCTCGCCCAGCAAAGAACATTAGAAATTTCCCCCAGGCCCATTTTCAAACGAGGTAGCTAACATTAAATCTGTTGATAAGAATGAATAACGTGAATACAAATCCTAAAGGACTTACCTTTAAAGAAAACAAAGCTACCTAGAAGCATTACAGTCTGTGGATCCATGTCCTTGACCAAATTAGTAATTTTTCCATGTGTTTTCTTCTCTACATAATCATTGATTTGCTTCTCTGCTTCCCTGGGATTGTTAAAGTCAGTGGTAAAAGCCTCCAGCTGATACAGAGCTTTGGCATCATCTAAAAATGGTTTTAGAGGTTTCAGCTTCTCTGTTAGAAAGATGGCATTCACCATGTTGAGCTGGACTCTGCTCTCGGGATGGCTCAGCATGTGGATGAGGTTATGGAAGCCTTCTTGTATCTCTTTCTCCTGAATCTCTGTAAGGTTGAAGGTGAGTCCTTCCAGGATCTGAGTCTGAGTGGTTGATCTAGCCCCTAGGGCCAGCATTGCAAATGCAGTGGAGATGCTTACAGGGGAGAAAAAAATGTTCCTATTAGGTACCTCCAGTATAACTTCTTTAAAAAGTTGAAATGCAAAGTCGGCATTGTTTGGCACTAATTTGAGGCAAGCGATCGCTTCATCTGAATGATGCATATGGTGTTTAGGTTCATTTGGATCATGTCCATTGTGGTGGTTGGGTGGGATCCAACTGTGGACAACAGCATTTAGGCCTGCCAGTAGCAAACTTATGTAGAATGTGGTCTTCATCTTCTTGTATTAAAATCCTATGGAAAAAAAGAGAAGCTATTACTAAGTGAATTAATTAAGTGGGAATAGTTACTCTGTCATTCCCACTGAATAAGAAATCTCATCTCTTTCTTTTGCCCTCAGCTTCCATGCTGAGCCATGCTGTCCAACTCTTGCCATATTTTTTTTTATTTTCCCAGGCTTCCTGGCAAATGTCCACTAACTTTTTCTGCCACCCTCACCCTAAATACCTGCAAAGGCAAATGAATACACAGCACCCTCAGTAGGCCAGAGAACAGAGCATATCCCATCAGAAACTCACATGGCTAATGACTGGAGGGCTTTGATCCCACTGTGCTTTTGCCACTAATGGTCTAAGATGATTCCTCAGAAGGGTATCACAGAAGAAGTCTGGATGTTTTGTGAGTAAAAGGAGAAAGAGGAAGTTCATGGAAGTGGACAGCAATCATTAGCTACCTTCAGACAGAATGTGAGCAAACAGGCATGAAGGAAATCATTAAACTTTTGGTCAGATTGATAAGCCATCCTATTTCAAGAGAGGACAAATGTCAGTGGTTGTTTTTCAGTAGCAAGCCAAATATAAAGCCCTATGTCTTTAAGGAATAGTTCTTTCTTTCTGAAAGAAAATGATGTAACAGTTTAAATAAGAACCGGAAGTAATGTGTTGTCTCTTAATCAACAAAGCAAACCATTGGAGTGGGTTCATTTTCAGCATAGCAGAAGGAATCAATGTCATTAACAAAACCAAAGCCTTATTTTTATCAGATGCTGTACTGGTCAAAGGGCGATACGTTTATCAACCTGTTACTCCTGGCTGCAGTAGCTGCATTCCTTTGCAGAGTGGACACTCTGCACCATATTAGCTCTTACAAAGAGACATTGGAAATGTAGATATGAATGCCCCAGTGGGCCTCATTTCTGAGGGGGAATCTAGGGCAAAGAAAGGGTGAGAGAGATGCAAAGCATTTGGGGAGATAATTAGCCAGATTTGCTAAAACTTGTGCTAGGAGACACGTATTAAATCAATTGCACCTTTTCTGCTCTGGCATGATTCAACTTGAGAGACTGTCTTCAGAAAGTGCTGTGCTCATGGTCCTGCTTTCTCCGTAACATCAAAGGGAGCAATTTGTATTAGTAGTTGAATATGCAGTTACATTTAGACCTGAATAAAAACACCAAAACCTTTGAGCTATAATCAAACATTCAAACATTTACATGTTTGATATATGTATTTCTAAGAAGCAGGCCTATTTGCAATAACACCTACTGTGTTACTGACAAATGGAAGAACCATAAAGGGTTCTTGCTAACTATGTTTTCTTCAATTACTCTGCACAGTAGTTTTAAATTATAGTTTGGCCTCCTCTGATTTTGACATTGAAATGATACTTTTGATATATCTAGCTATTTGTAACTCAACATAAGAGCTCCAGTTCTGAGTATGTAAAACTGCTATCCGTAAGCCAATATATTAGTCAGACTTTGAAAGGAAATCAGCTTCCAAAAAACAGCATCAGAGCTAAGCCTAATCTATTTCAATATACCCAGGCCGATTCAGAAGCTGCCTCTGGGTAAATTACTCATGGTGAACTATTTACACAGCTGCAGTCATAATTTAATAAGAATAACATGAATACCAAAGAATGAAACATTTCATTTTAAACATAAGTCACCACCTGTTCCCTATCTCATCACATATAATATTTATTACAAAACACAGCAGATAGATGGACTTTTCTATATACACATTGAACTGCCAATTTCTACTTATTTGGAATGCAAAGTAGACATAGAACTTGACTGACCTGGCCTGAAAATTATGGCTAATGGATATACCATGGTTTTGTTGTAAAGTCTCTGTAAAATATTGGTTGCAGACTTCTGAAAGGTTTTTTTCCTATCCTGGTATTTTTACTCTATACAGTTATGACATGTTTGCATTTTGTGGTTACTTTATGTACTTTCATGGAATTATTTTCATTTTGTTACAGCTCTGAATTCACAGATAATTAAATGCAATCTGAATCATCCATCTGTTACTCAGTACTGGCCAATCACACACAGCCAAGACTCATGAGTCAGCTCTCATAAAAATCTTGATAATGGTTGATTTTAAAGTCATAAAATTATAAATGACTCAACAGCTGCAGTTTGTAGAGGTTTTTGTTATTTAAGACTTAAAGATGCAAGTGGCCCACTCTATTAGGCCCTTCTTTGAAACATAAAGGTACTTTTATAATAGAGTTTGCATACTTTAGAGTATGACTGGGGATTGTTACTTCAAACTTCGTATTTACTATTGCATTTGATAGTAGTATAGCTTCTAGGTCAGCAAGTTAACACCCAGTGATAAACTGACAACAGAGACCCTTTCAGTATGAAGCAGGAGATGCATATTCTCACATGGTTCTAATGACTAAGGGATTTTTGTGCCAAGCATACTTGCTAACAATTTATTAAAAAGCAAAGAGCTGAGAACCTGTGCTAAAAAGCCCTTAGGGAATTCCCTATCTGGAGAGGCTAATTTTGCAGGAAGCTGCCTATTTTAAGACCTTTAGCCACATAATTTACAGAAAAACAGTTTGTCCATAAGCATGGGAGTAGCAGTGAAAAGCTCTTCAATTCTACTTCCAGATCTACGCTGACTTGTTGAATACCCCCAAAAGGAAATCCATTTACCTCTGTCTTTTTTCTTCTCTTTGTCTGTGTAACAAAATGATAATATATTTGTGGTATTCAAGAAAAGATTGCTTTCACAAAGAGCTTCCAATCAAACTGGACAATAACACGAGAGCATGCCAACACCTGGAGGACAGTGTTCCTTTAAGCAATTTATCTGTAATAGACCTGGTGATAGCACTTGTTGAATGTATTACCTCTTCCCTATCACACAATCTTTTCTACCATGCAACCCAGAATGGTAGTAATTATTTTGCACAGTATATCCTAGAAAGAAAATGAAAAAATCTGGGATTAGCTGAAGTTACCCAGAATAATTTCACCAGAAGTCGTGGAAGTGAGCTGGATTAAGTTTTCGCTTCTTTGTGGACACAGATTATTTATCCACCCCAGGGCTGATTTTTATCTCTATGATTTGGAGAGACAATTCTGAAGACAATTTTCTACCTTTAGAGCCCCTTGTAATAGTCCAGGAGACGAATAGTCATCCCATACTATTCCCATAAGGGGTCCTCACTGATAATCTCATTTCAGACAACATGGACATTTGCACTGCTCAGAAACATATGCAGGCATGAAACAGAAAAGCTGTTTGCTCACCAGATGGTGCTGCTTACCTCCTGATTGCTTCTAAATGAGGAAATCGGAGAAATCTGTTTTCTGAAAGCTGCCCTCTGAGGGTACCAGGCACATCAAGACATGGTCCCATCACCACAAATGGTGTCTGCTGAACTAATCACAGCTACTCAGGACCATAAAAAAAATATATATTTAAAAAAATAAATCACCCCAAAGTATACACAAAAGTCAGAAAAGAAAGATTTGAATAGCCACATCTGTGTGTGAGAAAAAGACCTCGGAAGCCTACTGCCCAGAACCACCTACTCACAGGAGCACCACAAATTCTCTTCATTCCCCATTGTCTGCACCTGGACACACACAGGGGATTTTCCAGACTGATCAGCTAGACATTTACTTCTCCTGTGATTCACAGTTTTGATGCCTCTGTGCCTGAGGCCCCAAGAAGATTGCAAGCACAAGCCAAGGACAGTGGATTCTGCAGAGAATCCAACAACTGTGGCTATTTCATTAGAAGTAATTCCTTTTGCAGCAGAAGCATAGAAACTAAGTCTACACTGTCATTTAGAAATTTATGTGACTGTTCACAGAGCTCTACTCAGTGTCATCTACCTTCTGTAAGACAGCTTAGCATAGGAGATCTCACCCGGGAACCACATCCTTCAAGAACAGCATCACCCACTTCTAGGCCTCCTTTACTTGGAGATGTGAGCTTTCACTCTTCTACCAGGCATGAGGCATCAATATTTGCTGTCGAACTGAGGTACTGCACACACTCAGGGATGAAGCATCATTGAGGCCACAGGATGAAAAAAAGATAAAATAGAACCAGTGCAGTGGTTAGGACAGTCAGGTGGGACAGAGCAGCAGCAGTCCCATGAACAGATCAGACCAGGATCCCAGTTTCTACTTTCCAGTGTGTGCCTGACCACTGCCCAGTCTCTGGCTCTATGCATACGTTGGCCTCACTGTGATCTTTGCTCCTCTGAGCATGTGGACAACACCATTTTGTCTCCTCTCAATGATCCTGTAATCTGATGATTAGAGCAATAAGGAGTTGTCTCATGCAAAAAGGGTAGCACACCTTAGATAACCCATTCCCTAAGCAAAGATATTTTTTGAAGACCTTGAATGTAAAAATCAGCAGAATTACTGAAAAAGAATTGCCAATACATAAAGCAAACAAACAAACAAAGCTCTAAGCACCCACCCTCAGGCTTTTAATGGAGCAGAGTCTATTTCCTTTAGCAGGAGGTATATATGGGAAAGACCCACTTTTAGATGCCTAGGATTTCCTGGCTCTAGAGATCGCCTTGCTTTTGTGCAAGGCAGCTAGACACCCCACTCTGGCTTTTAGATTCCTACTTCTCCTGAGAGCAACTTGGCAAAGTGTAGGCAACTCCATGCCTAAATTGCGATGCCTACATTCTTTATATCCATCTGACCCTATAAAATCCTCTTTATTACTGGAGCAACTGCTAAGACAGATTTCAGTGTAAGATACAACCTTAGGAAAGATTCAAAATCAATTGCATGCAACAAGAAGATACACTTTTGAAGTCTCTATAGGAAAAAAAAACAATCACTACTTACAGCAGCTTCCAAGGATCCTGCTGTCTTCACTAGGACTACTCTACAGTTCCCTCTCTTATTTATACTGTTAAATAGCATTATGAAAGCAAAGAGTCCTCTAGAAAACATTAACCAGGGCAGACAAGTGTTATTACTTTAGGAATGGTGCAGAGTAAACAGTGAAGACAATTTTTTGGGGGAGGCACCTGATTATTGCTGTACATGCATGGCCAAACCCAGCTGTTGCTTAAACAGTTGTAAGAGCCCTCCTGCATTTCTGCAGATCCTCCTGCTGGGAATCCAGACGCTCACTCTAGCAAATACTTCACATGCTTCATTAACTTCTGTAAACTGCATGAATTCATAGTGAAATGAGGAAAATGAAACACATACATAATACTAGACAAGAGCCTAAGGAAAAGACAACTGGATGCATGCTGCAGCTAGATCTCATCTTAGTATTTTGCATAGAGATACTTTGCTTCCTCTACACCAGACTTTCAATAGATTTTATATGGCATATTTGTTTAAGTAACCCACTGTTTCTTAATTATCTACATTGCCATTAGTAAGGGCCAATTTCTGGGGACATCACTAGTAACCTTAAAGCAGTAGTATTGATGTTTTAAGTGGCTGAGGGTTGCTATAGGTGACATAATGGCAGAGATGGGCACCCAGAAGCCCATGGTAGCCAGCACACCCCAGCCAGACTGGTGTTTACCTGGTACCTCATGAAGCAATTGATTGAAGGACAAACTGTTGCCTTGTACTATGTGTGTGGGCTGGCACAAGGTGCAAGCACTGCTGAAATGTAGGTGAAGAAGTGTTGGGTTGATGCAGCAGAGCATGCTTTCAAGCAGAGGTGGACCCATGTGGTCAGGCCACCTGTGCTTTACATACTTCCTCCTTAAAGCCAAACTCCATGTAGGAAATTGTGCTCCTGCAGTATCCACAGAGGGGCGACCACAGGGGCTGTGCTAATGTGAGTACAAATGCTGGCCTGGAAAAAGCTTACAGGTCAGTGCTGAACACCTTCCATCCATCCCTTTGGTCACTTGTGGATTGCAGGAGAAAAGGTGCTATACTTTATAGAATCATAGAATCATTTAGGTTGCAAAAGATTTTTAAGATCATCGAGTCCAGCTGTTAACCTAGCACTGCCAAGTCCACCACTAAACCTTGTCCCTAAGCAGCACATCTACGCATCTTTTAAATACCTCCAGAGATGGTGACTTCACCACTTGAGGCTGTTTCCTTTTGTCCTATCACTTGTTGCTTGTGTCATGGTTTAAGCTCAGCTGGTAACCCAGACCCACGCAGCCACTCGCTCACTCCCCCCCCCGAACCCTACTTTCAGAGGGATGGGGAGGAGAATCGGAGGAATGTAACTCCCATGGGTTGAGATAACAGCTCTCCAGTAACTAAGGTATAATACAAACCACTACTGCTACCAATAATAATGATAAGAGGAATAACAAGGGAAAAGGACACAACCGCTCACCACCCGCCGACCGATACCCAGCCCGACCCGAGCAGCGATCTGGGCCTTCCGGGTAACTCCCCCCAGTTTATATACTGGGCATGACGTGCTGTGGTATGGAATAGCCCTTTGGCCAGTTTGGGTCAGGTGTCCTGTCTCTGCTTCCTCCCGGCTTCCCCTCCTCTCTGGCAGAGCATGAGACTGAGAAAGTCCTTGGTCAGAGTAAACATTACTGAGCAACAACTAAAAACATCGGTGTTATCAGTGTTGTTCTCAGCCTAAAGTTGAAAACACAGCACCGCACCAGCTACTAAGAAGGAGAAAAATGACTCCTACAGCTGAACCCAGGACAGCCTGGGAGAGGAATCAGCCACCTTCTCTCTACATCCTCCTTTCAGGTAGTTGTAAAGCATGATAATATCCCCCCTGAGCCTCCTTTTATCCAGACTAAACAACCCCAGTTCCCTCAGCTGTTCCTCATTAGACTTGTGTTCTAGACCATTGACCAGCTTTGTTGGCCTTCTTTGGACCCATTCCAGCACTCAAATGTCTTTTTTGTAGTGGAAAAGTCTTTCTTGTAGTGAAAAAGTCTTCTCTTGTAGTATAAGGGAAGTTTGTTTCAGAAAGAAAAGCTTTACAGTAACAGGATAACTGTTTTGGTGGGCTTTTCCTCTGGGCCATTCCTCAGAATAGGTAGAAGCAAATGAAATATTTATGTTCCTCTGTTTTCCGGCATGTATCCTTGCACATGTGAAATTACCAGTAAATTCCATACATACAGGACTGTTTGGAGCTCCTGCAAATCCTTTCTTTCCTGGCTTCTCCTCTCTTTCTCCTCTGCAGGTGCCTTTCACCCAGGCAAAGGTAAGCACAGCAATTCAGTATGAATTTTGATCCAGGCTGCTAAAATATGTGTTTTAATTGTTTACCAGCTGGTAAAACAGCAACTGGGCACATGTAGCCTGTTTCTTTCTAAAGTAACAAATGAAAATAGTCTCTGAAGTTACAAAGCCTTGCCTAGAACACATGCAGAATGAAGATGAATGATACATTCACTCAGAGACAAATGAGAACACAATTAAAGACAAAAAGTGAAGCTATGATTAAAGTTACTGAGAAAAGTTAAGAAAAACCAATTGACTTAACATGGCTTTGTTTAAGAGCAGTTCAGTTTTGCAATTGAAAGTGCCCTTTACCTGCTGATGTTTCTATGGGAACGCAAGAGGGAAAATTAATGAAATAAAATCTAATCCATATCAGTCTCCAATGTTATATGTAATGTGATACCCAATTTCTTTTCCCTCATTGGTTTCATGCAAATTATCCTAAAATTTGCAGAGACTGTGTTTAAATATTTGGTAGAAGAATTTGTTGCATACGAACTTGCAGCTATCTTCTTGTGCATGCAGAGGGCTTATGTAGGCTCTACTCTGGTATTTTGAAAGACAACTTGTTAGCAACTGCTGTTAGGAGTCCCTCCATTCACTCCTCTTGGTCTGGAACATTAGGTGTCTTATTATGTTCAACCCCAAGTTACTTTGGATTTTTTAACATTGTTGTTGTTGTTATTATTACTACTGCAAGATCTTAACACTATTTCATTTTCAGTAAATCGGCAACACTAACAAGTCACCCAGCATGCACTTCCTTGGAAACAGGCTGGCTGCAGTCCAAAAAAGAATTAATTATTTATTTTAGAACTGTGTGCTTGCTTCTCTGGCAAAGAAACACTCTCATCTTTTTTAAATATTTAACTAATTACCCTGAGAGCCATTTTAAAACACTATGGGTTGTTGTTGTTCTGATGATGCCCTCACATGAATCCCTCCTACAATAGTGCTAAGACTAAATGTTGGTGTGAAGCTGGTGAAGGCTGTCTCTTGCTCTCTGCTGCCGGTGTATTTTTAATTTGTGGAGCACTGTTTCTCACTGTGTTTCAAGGGGAAATGCACTTATGATTACATTAACAGTTCAGCAGTGACCTATTGGAACAAGTTACCCACAGCGCCAATACAGATCAGGTAGAACTGTGTCAATTGTCTGCTCTAGTCCTTCAAAGTGAAGATATGGCAGGCCTTCACCCTTA
Organism: Nestor notabilis; assembly: GCF_000696875.1. Taxonomy (NCBI): domain Eukaryota; kingdom Metazoa; phylum Chordata; class Aves; order Psittaciformes; family Psittacidae; genus Nestor; species Nestor notabilis. Next base: position 76,687 of record NW_009923191.1, read on the forward strand.
AGCTGGTTCTTCCTCGATTTCATGCTGTACATTTTTCTTGCTCCTTTCCAGTTCCACACAGTAGGTCCAGGCTCAGTCCAAGGGGGAGTTAATTTTATCCTCAGTAAGGGGACGCGCACATAGCACTGTCCCCTGAGCCACCCCAGTGAGTCCCTACCCTTGCTTTCACTCTACCATTAGTTTCTTTCTGCAAGATAGTAAAAACCCTCTGGGTTCAAGGAGGTTCTTTTTTTCCATCACTCCCAAAATTTGGCTTTGAATCTGCTTCCTCCTTTTCTCAGGCTGTGGTTTCACAATTGCTTCAACCTGAGCAAAGTTCAGGATGCCACTGTCAGAGGTATCTCATCTTTGTACATTCCTACCATCTCTCAGGATGGTCAGGGGGCTAGAGCTCAGGGCAAGTGGAGAGAGGCCGTGACACCTGGGTTTGTAATGGATGGCAATCTAGCTAAGAGTTGATTCCCACTCATGACTGAGAGACATAACAGAGTATGTTTCTGTCAAAGTGTATTCCGTAGGGTATGTATGTTTATGGTTCATCATATGTTATGTTTATCGGAGACAGGAAAGCATAGGTGTGCAGCTGTTCTATGACCTTCATACTTGGCCACACCAGGTTGGCACCAGGTGCCAGTGCTCTCGGCGTGGACAACAGTGAGATCATGAGAAACTGCATGGCCCCCTGAGTAAACAATTACAGACCTGGCATAAAGCCAGTTGTTTTCTTAAGGGTGTAAAAGCAGGACCCTCTTGTGGCCAAATTCGAAGCCTCACCCATTGGTGGATGCACTGTGTAGGAACTTTCTCAATTACCTGAAACTCCAGGCGTTGGCTGCAACGGGGCTTCCCATCTTGAAGTGTGGGCCTGGATGATGATTAGGTAGTATTTGGTGATGTATTTCTTCTTGATCTCTGTTCTCTCTACGCAGTAATGATTTGATGCTTTGCTAATTTTCCGCTGTACTTTATATATATATATATATGATTTGCCTTAGTGTACTTATTTACTATATATAGAGAGATATATACCCAATTCACATTAGTGTGCTTGTTTGCTTTAGTGTGCTTATTTGCTTTAGTGTGCTTGTTTAATAAACTGTGCATGTTACACAGCTAACGAATGGTCATTTTGTTGCGTACCCTGCCTGTCAGCAGAACAGGGCTTGTCCAGTTTGGAGAAAAGAAAGCAAAGGGGGAGGCTGTACCCACTCTCCTCCCCTGCATAATGGGCTAAATTAAAGAAAGGATGGTGCACAGTCATAGTGCGCAAGGCAGGGGACGTGAGTGTAGCAAGGTAAAAGCAAATGAGATATAATAAAAGCAATGTTCACATGGAGGTGAAACACATGGGCAGGTCACCATATGAGGCTAGGAAATTGCTGTCCTTCGACCTGTACAAAACCTGGCTGGACATGGCCCTGAGCAACCTGAGCTAGATCCTGGGCTGATGCTGCTGCGAGCAGGTGGTAGGATTGGATGACCTCCAGAGGTGCCTTCCAACCAAAATGATTCTCCTTTTCTAACAAAAATGACTGTGAAGCCATGCTCTCAGCAGTCCCTGCCTCCACTCACACTGCAGGTTTGCATCTCACCCAGCAGTGAAACCTCCCTCTGCTTCTCACCGCATGACTCCAGAGGCTTTTCCCTGAAACAGCCTCCCTGGGAAGGTGTTATCTCCCCCATCCTCTGGCATGTCCCAGTAGAGCCAGCACGAGGCAAGCAGACAGCCTCTCTCCCAGCTGCCCAGACACAGGCTCTGCCAGAGCACAGCACACACTGTGCGTGCTGGGAACAAACAAATCTGGTGGACCATCTGCTGAGCTCCCATCACGCCAGAGCCGCAGCAGGTGGCACGCACCCCTCTGTGATGCCGCCTGGGTTCAGGCTTGTAGCACGGCACAGGACTGTGCTCTTCTCCCCAGAGACTTCCAGAGTTTCCAGCACTGGTCTTGATCTCAGCATGGATCCACATAGCTGCCTTGATTCCTCTAATATGCCTTGACTTATACCTGACAGTGACATGCTTTTAAAAACCTGTGTGGGAGGGGAGAAGGAAATGGTGAACCTTGGAACAGGCAAACACGAATGGGCTATTCCAAAATTAGAAGTAAGTTGCTGCTAAAGAAACACTTGATACTGTCATTTTCCTTCATATATCTCTATTAAGATGGTAAGTTTTCAGATGTGTCTTTAGTGGACCATTCAAGCAGTTGAGTTTAACTCCATTTGCTTCCTTAGAGATGCAAGGAGCATGACTGCAGGTGTCTCAATAGGTCTGATTCTTTGCTGTCTAGCCTCAGGACAAGATAAAGCAACTCCAAAGGTGAACTTCTGTGATTGCAGTGGGAAGAACTGTATCTGATTATTGACAAAATCCTTTAGCACAAAAGAAGAGAGTCTGGAAAATGTTCAAATGCATGCTAAGTCGTTTTGTACATTTACATTTTTTTATTATCTGAATAGATTGATGTTCTGCTTTCTTGTGCCATGAATAAACAATATATGTGAGTGGGTCTGAGAACAAGTTTTGACAGTTCTCTACCTTTTATCTGGGAAAATTTTGCAATTGTTCCCTCTGAAGAGCCATAGGGAAGAGGAAGATTCAGTGAACCTGTTGCTTCTATCTCTAAAATTGTGCGGTTTGAACATACTCAGTGTTAGATCTTTATTTTTATAATGGTTGGTTCTTTCACCAAAGAAAAGTCTTTGGTTTCTGCAGGTTTAAAATGTCTGCATACCTCTTGCCCTGTGCTGTGAGACAGATGATCCATAAGAGATTCAAACCTTGGAAGCTGCCCGGGAGGTGCCAACTTCTGCACATGCCCTGTGGAAACACTTTCTTCTTTCAAATCCCTTCTTAAAAAGCACATCACCCCTGCCAAGATGCATTTAGAACTCTCTGAAATGGCTAGGAAATTGGAGACTGGCCACTTACTGAAGTACCAGGCAGACTGAAAACTAGCTTATAATTTAGCTTGATTTTAAACTCTATTAAGTCTATCATCACCTGTGATTGCTGATTGCTCCAGCATTTGCATTATTTTCTCTTCCCCCAGAATCTCATTCTTTGTCCCATCCACCATCTGTAGTGATTATTATGTACTTAGACACCTCAGAAACAAGTATTACAGGATACTGCAGGTGATAAAATCTGGTACTCTTGGATGGACATTCACATGCCAGGTACCTCGGAGGGACACATAAACTGCAAACTTCTCATGCAGTTAGGAAATGCCAGGATGAAGGTGGCTGTGCTGAGATTTTTGGCCAGGAAGCTGGTGTCCTGATCTGCTGATGCTGATTTGTCATTACATTTCTCCAGAGGCAAAAGTGAAGCCTCCCTGTTCCTTGTACCTTGCAGCTGCACCCGACCCCTGGGCTGCACTCTGCCTTCCTCTCCTGTCATATCTGCTGTCTTTATACCAGTGATAGTGAAAATACTGAATCAGCCTACACCCAGAGCACACCCCTGAGAAAGCCCAATTTCTCCTTAATGCTGGATCACTAAAACCTTTGAAAATGGTTTCCTACCTTGCACCAATCTTCTAGAGAATATTTCTGTACCTTATGTAAGAATGTCATGTAAGACAATAACGCCTTACTAAACCTAAATATAACCTAGCTATTGCTTAGCAAAGCTATACTTTAGCTCTACAATTTCCTAATGACAAGGTTTGTTACTCTGCCATTGGAGGGGATTGGGTTGGTCTGATGCAGTTTGTTTTTGACAAAACCATTTTCATTTTGTTATCCTGCTTTTTTTTTCTTTCTATTTATATTCTTGTTATTTTCTAGATGCTTTACGAATATTTCCAACATTCTTCCAAGAACTGGAGTTGAGCTGAGTGGCCTGTAATTCCCTAACTTTCTTTTTCTCTTAAAAAAACCTCCACCCGCCCAATTAATCAAACTTTTAATCTTTCCAGTGATCTGAAAATGTATTGTTTAGTTTTGGATGGTTTTTGTGTATGGTTAGCTTGTTTTCACTTAGAAGCACGTGGTCATGTCTGCCCCTTTGCAGGAGCTAGAAGAGACCTGGGGAGCTCAGAGGGGCTACAGGGTGTCCATAGCTGGGGTGGGGAGCTGGGGAAAGCTGTAAATGGAAGGAAATGCATGTAATGGTGACCCCCGCATACAGCCTTTTTCTCTCCACTTCCCCAAACTACTGCTTGAGTAGGAATTACACAAGCTTAAAGACTAAGTAGTGTCTGTTTATGCAGAACTCATTATAATCAATGCTGGCAGTGTTAACCCCTCCAACTGAACGCTTTTAATTAGTAACAGATTAACCACTGTGGAAATACACCTGAACAGCTGCCTTCTGTTGTTGATGTGAACATGATTTACTGACCCACTGTAATCAGTGAATCAATAATAAACTAGTGTCTATGTGGCCTGTTACTCCTGACCTAAAGGCATCCCATTTTTATGACTGGTTTTGTTTTGCTTATTGCTTAGTCCTCCAGTCAGGGGAAAAGTAAACTATGGTACATAAATCAGTGCTTTATCCCCATCTAAAATATCCACAGGGAAAGGAGTAGCTGAAGGATTACTTGTGAAATAGTTTTTCCCCATGGCTCAGAATTTCTTCTGACAGGTTATCTTCAGTCCCCTTTCTTCATTTGTGCTTTATCAGGTGGGGTGAAAAACCTGCTGGCATTTCCCAGGGAAGATAACCGCAGAGGAAGGCCCAGCAGCAGCTCACCATTGCCCAGGGTGTTCGTAATACATTGTCCTCCCACAGATAACACACTTATTTGGTGATCTGCAGGAATATCCACCTCCTCAGGGAGCTCACCTCCCTGAAGCTTTTCTCCAGTTGGCTTCTAGCAACTGAAGATAGAAAAGGTTATGTTTTCAGTGTTTAAATATTTGTCTTAATCTCCAAAAGTGTCATCTTCACATACTTTCTCTCCAGAATGAAAACTGAAAGAAGAGTCAGGAAATGTGTATTTTGTGTCAGCAATGTGTACTGAAAAAGCCATTTAATCTTTGCCAGAATAGGAAATTGAGGGGGTTTTTTGCACAGACCGATCAATATCTTCAATGTGAACTTTTCATGGCTTACTGGGGAGCTATGACTCCCTGTCTATGTTTCATCTAGTCTGTGGTGCTTTCTGATGCCCGGAGATAACGCATCCTTAGGAAGGACCCAGGGAAGCTGCTGTGCCCTGGCAGCAGAGTGTGAGCAGTGCAAGAGCTCACTTGGTTACCACAGCTCAAAGGATGCACTGCATTCGATCAGATGGATGCAGAAGGTTTGATCTTCCTGAGTGAAATCTCTGCCAGTTTATACCTGTAGCCATTAAAAATATATACTTTGATGTAATTATATTGATTTTTCTGATAAGATTGTTTCAACCTAAAACTTTTTCACTTGTCCCCTGGTATTTTTATCAGTATTTGGACTACATTTAGAGATTTCATTTTTGTATTTGGGAGGATTACACAAGTTTGAATGCTTCTTCATTGTGGCATGTTTGCTGCATGGTCAGAAACACTGGAGCATTTTGCAAAAAAAAAAAAAATTAAGCAGGTACAGTTTATAATCATCTTTATCATATTTAAACAATATTTTGCCATTACCTTTGTATTTGTTCTGCGTTATTCCTTCTGAACAGAAGTGCTGTCTGGAACATTTGTAGTTATTTGTGGTACATTTGAAATACTGTATTCAGCTACATGTGTGGTATATAACAATATAATTCTAATTCTATCGGATGAGTGCAGTACAGCTCTAAAATCTCCATGGTGACCATGAATTATGAATTCTTTTGGGAAGTGATAATCCCCTGATGGGTCTTTTTGTGGAAGTATATAACAGTGAAATGCCCATGCGTTCTTCAATAACTCTTCAATGAATTTCTCAATAATTTTAGAACAGTATAGTTATGTCTTCACAAGTTACAACGTTGTTTGCACTAAATTGTTTTAAAATGAAATCTACCCTCTTTCAGCTTAAAGCCATTTCCCCTTGTCCTATCTCTACATGCCCTTGTAATAAGTCCATCTCCAGATTTCTTGTAGCCCCCTTTGGATACTGGAAGGCTGCTATAAGGTCTCCCCAGAGGCTTCTCTTCTCCAGGCTGAACAAGACCAGCTCTCTCAGCCTGTCTTCATAGGAGAGGTTGGGGGCCTCAGAGCTGAATGCAGTACTGCAGATGGGGTCTTACGAGAGCAGAGTAGAGGTGGAGAATCACCTCCCTTGACCTGCTGGTCATGCTCCTTTTGATGTAGTCCAATGTACAGCTGGCTTTTTGGGTTGCAAGTGCACATTGCTGGGTGATGTTGAGCCTCTCATCAACCAAAACACCAAAGCCCTTCTCCTCAGGGCTGCTCTCAATCCATCCTCCACTCAGCCTGTATTTGATTTTGGGATTGTCCCAGCCCAGGTGTAGGACCTTGCATTTGGCCTTGTTGAACTTCATGAGGTTCGTGCTGGCCCAACTCTCAAGCCTACCAAGGTCCCAACTTACACACCCAGCTTTTGGGTCATGGTGACATGGTGGTGATTGGACATGGCAAGCTAAAAGACACATCTGGAAGTCACTACCAGGTGGTCCCGTTGGGTTCAGTTTGTGAAAGATCTGGTGCTCAGATCTTTTTAGCTGTTTCTAAATCTGACCATTTGTTGGAGACATTTATTCGTGATCTAGCTGGTTATTTCTAATGCATAAGGAAAGGTCAGAGCAACAATGATCTTTGGGTCTTCCTGTTCTTCATGTTCCCTCAGCTGTGGAACAGTGTAATTAAGCCAAACTATACCACAAATATTAAATAGAACAGAGACACATAATCATTCCTGAGGAACAGCAAATAATGTAGATATTGCTTGTGTTTCTTTTTCACAAATGCTGAGGGACTTTCTACTGAGAGGGAGGTCAGCTGCATGGTGAAGAGGAAAGAGCCTCTGACAGGCTGAAATCCTCCTGTCAAAACTTGTCTTCATCCAAACATGTTGTGTCAGGCTGCCCAGAGCAGCTGCTGAAGCTTTTGCTGAATCTACACAATAGTTTTCCCCCAACTATTTTTTAGAAGAAAAATTATACTATTTACAGTTTCTGAACTTGAAAAGTATTTAACAAAGATTCTTTCAAATTTTGTCTGACTCTTATAATACCTCCCCCAGCTCAGTAATGCACAACTTTTCAGCTGAGGTCAGACAAAGCAAGCTGATCACTTGGAGAAGCTTTCAGCTCGTTTACTGAGAAAATGAAAAGTGGTTTTCTGAGAATGTTTTTCATTCAAAGTGCAGACTTGAAACTGGATGCTAGCACCACATGGTCTTTCATTAACTCAGGGGCGGATCTGAGGATGAGGCTGGTGGGGATTAGGGAAGGGTGTGAAGGACTATGAACAGGCATCAACCTGCCTCCAAGGGGAAAGGCTCCTTTGCCACGCACACTCACTTCAGCAGCAGCTCCTGGTGACTGAAACTCCTGAGTGCCATGAAAGCAGAAGAAACAGATTACACACGATACATGGAAAATTCTGGTAATCAATGAAATATTATTAAAAGTGTTGCCTTTTAAGAAACCTGTTTGAATTTTGTTTTTTTCCTATTTTCTTCAGGTGTGTTTGAGGAGAACAATATTGATGTGTGTGAGACAGCAGCTCATCCAAAGTCTGAGATGAAAACCAATCACCTCAGTCAGAGGAGGCCCTGCATCTTTTGAACTCAAGTAGTATAGGCAGAGGGGGGTGATCTAGCAAGGTGAAAAGTGCAGTTATTTGCTCAAAAAATTTAATTCACATTTGCAAAAACAGTGCAGGAAGAAGGCTGTGGCTCTGGCCAGGATCAAGAATGGTAATTTTCGGTAACTTAGAACTGAAAGAAAACCAACAAGAAACCACACATAGCCTATGAGATGATGAACTGCAATGTGGAATCTGCAAGTGTCTAAAGCACATAATTTATAGCCTCTTTTGTCCTTAGACTTGAAACATCACACTTTGCTAAAGATCCCAATTCCTCCCTAGTAATGACTAGCTGTTAGTGTTTCTGCAGTTGGTGAGTTATGAGCAACAGAGAGAGGGGAGAACCAGTGGGACTGTAGTTCATGCCATGCTGCCTTACCTTAGTAGTAAAAGCATGTTGAACCCCTGGTGACTTCTCAGCACTTGTCATGATCACTACAGATAGAAGCATGGATGCCTATTGGTGATGGTATTTAGCCATCCTATCTGTTTTCTATTTCTGCCTATGCATAAAGCAAACTACAAGGGGCAGGGACTGAGTCACAGACAGTAATATTGCCTAGCGCATCTCAGTGGATGGACACTTGCAGTGGCTGCTGCACATCTCTATTCCCTATGCTGCTGCACCTGTCAGTCCATGCAGCAGCAGGAAAGAAGATGAGGGAAGTGTTGGGCAGTGGCTGGCAGATCTTTTCCACTGAAAGGAAGTGGGAAAACTGATTTTTAGTAGCACAGACAGACAGCGCAGTCAAAGGCTGAGCACAGTATATGGGGTTCTTCCGTTGTTCTCTGTTTTTCTCTTAAATCAGGGGCGGTGGGACACAAAGGTTTCAGACTTGGAAGAAGGTGCGTTTAGTGAGCTGTTATTCAGAGTTGAAACTCATCAACACTGGGCAGGGATGTCCTTCGTTGACTCTGAAGTGAGTGTTATCTGAAATTATTAATAAGCTTTTGGAATAAGGAAATAAACTGTCCCTTCAAATCCCTCTTGTCCTGGGTTCAACTACAGCAGTCATTTTTTCTCCTTCTTAGTAGCTGGTCCAGTGCTGTGTTTTTGACTTTCAGTCTGGGAACAATGCTGATAACACCGATGTTTTTAGTTGTTGCTAAGTAATGTTTCCTCTGACCAAGGACTTTCTCAGTCTCATGCTTTGCCAGAGAGGAGGGGAAGCCAGGAGGAAGCAGAGACAGGACACCTGACCCAAACTGGCCAAAGGGCTATTCCATACCACAGCACATCATGCCCAGTATATAAACTGGGGGGAGTTACCCGGAAGGCCCAGATCGCTGCTCGGGTCGGGCTGGGTATCGGTCGGCGGGTGGTGAGCGGTTGTGTCCTTTTCCCTTGTTATTCCTCTTATCATTATTATTGGTAGCAGTAGTGGTTTGTATTATACCTTAGTTACTGGAGAGCTGTTATCTCAACCCGTGGGAGTTACATTCCTTCGATTCTCCTCCCCATCCCTCCAGGAGCAGGGGGAGTAAGGAAAAGGGGGGAGTGAGCGAGCGGCTGCGTGGTTCCAAGTTGTCGGCTGGGCTTAAACCACGACACCTCTATAGCTTCCTAGGTTTTTGGTCTTCAGGATTTCCCCAGAAAAGCTGAAAACCTGCACCAGAATCTGTCGGGAAGACCTGATTTCCTTTTCATTCCTGGTTCTGTCTAAGAGAAGAGTTTGTTTCCCTGAGGAGCACTGCCTTGGGGTCACAGGGCTGCCTCTGCTACAAAACCCTCTTCCTTCTGTAGGTGCTATTTGCTCACCCTGACTATCCCCTGCAAGAAGCTAAAGATGTAAGGAATAGTTACTAAATGCATACTACTAGTGCTGATTACAAGTATGGAGGACACCACAAAGTCAACCCTTTTGCCTTGAGCTCCAGCAGGAAAAAATTTCCATATGTTTGTTCCATCATGTTGTGACACCAGTGAGGGCTCTCTTTGTTCCTTAATATTTGCAGATCAGCTACTCAGATCTTCCATGCATGTTTTGACCAGTTAGCACACCATTGCACAGGTATCATGAAGAGGAGCTTCTTTAGGTAAAGGTGACCTCGGAGTGAGGGGCTCTGGGTCCAAGTGCAGGTAATTATTACTGCAGTAGAAGTGTAATGTGGAGTATGTTTCTTTAAAAGTTTCATTCAAAAATCATCTTCACAGTGTTGAAAGCCTCATCCTCCCTTGCGGAGCAGACTTTTAGAGGCAAAAGGACTTTTTCCAAGGAGAGTGAGAAAACATTGCTCTCTTAGTATTGTATGAAAAAGAAGAGACTAGACTACACTTGTATTGCCAAGGCATAGGTTTCTGGCCTGTTCTGGCCTCAAGTGTATATAAACATAACAACTGATACAAATTTGTACTCCAGTGAATTTTTTTCTCTATTTATATAGCATTTCATTCCAATGGGTCTTCTATACCTCTTTCATTTTCATTTCTGTAAAATAAGCAACAGGAGATTTACCCTGTCTACGGGATTTCACCTCTCAGGCAGGCAGCCACCCTGTGCTCATGAAACTCACTGTAATTTTTACTCAGTTTGGTCCTGGTTTGGACTTTAACTGATCTTTTGCCATCAGGCAAAATCAAACGTGATCATTCATTTTATAACAAAATTCTTTCTTCATGAGGCTTTAGAGAAACAATGGAAAATGAAACTAAAAGAAGCTAAAAGAAGCAAACGATAAATAATCAGAAAATACCCAATGAATCACTGTTTAGATAGTTATTTAATTTTTTTTGACCACAGAAATCTGATTTCTGCAATGGCATATATACCCTGGAACCAGATGACTGGGTTCACCAAGCAGTACCCATAATTACTTGATGCTCTGAAAATTCTATTAGCTAGTAATATTCCTGGTGAAAGGCAAATATGAGAAATGAACGGAAACTGATTTTCTTTAAGTCTGAAGTTTTAGGAAAGCTACTTTCCTAAACTGTTTTTGTAAGTTGTTTCTTTTGTTACGCTGAGGCCCTTGCATGTGTTTCAGATCAGTTCCAGGTCAAACTGTCTCATTTTTAGAAGTGTATAGAAATTAATAAACCCTCTGTTTCCTTGGTGCTGCTGAGAATTCTTCCCCTGAACCCTTAGAACATATGGGTCAATGAATGAGCCAGAGAGCTGGATCATGTTATCTTGTATCTAATTTACTTTCCTTCTGTAACAGCACAGGGAATGCAAGAGATAGGGACCTATGTGGGAAGGTGACAGGCATTCAAAGTTTTTATTAAAGATACCTTTTTTTGGTTTGGAATTGTTGGTGTCATCCAACTAATTTCAAAGTTACAAGAGGACAACTCACCCCCCACCTACAACCTTTATGGACTACCAAAAATCCTTACACCAAGCAGCCTGCAAGATGGGAAATCAAATTGTTCAGAATTGATCCTGCCAGGGAGAATGAATCCTCATGCTGCTTTCTCCCATTCCCGCCCATGTGCATATGTGGGCCTCAGTAGGGCTGTAGGTGGGGAAGAAGGGACATTTGGGGAACCAGCATGTCAAGCTTGGTCTAATGCCATCTACTATTTTGGGGAAGGACCTATGTCTTCCCTGTGAACTGCTTCATGATCAGCTGACCACTTTCTGAACAGTCACAACACTTCAGCTACTGATTATGTTTAGGTCTTAAGGTGAATGTTCAGGGTTGCAGACTGTCCCTCACAGAACACAACAGATAATGCTCAGGTTGGGACACTTTCTTCTTGAATGAGAGTTGAACAAAGAGCAGTGTGAAGACATTGTGTGTGCAGTGAGTGCCACAGACCCTGCAGAGGTTTGGAAAGAATGGCTGTATTCCTGAATTAGACTGAACTTGTGAATATTTAAATGCTAAAATCAATCCCACCTGCAGTACCAGCAGTTGATATGTATCTACAGTTCCCATTGACTTCCACACAGCATGTAGGCATGCAAAATTTTAATGTAAATGTGATATACTTGCCTAAAAAATCCCAGATATACAAATGAGGACTAAGAAATTTAATGGAAAACATTAACTGAGCCAGCAATGGTTACAGTTTCAAAAGATCAAAAACCTGATGGTGCCCCTTTGTTCCAAGCTGCCCCAGCACTGCCTGCACTGCCACATCTTTAAGGAAAAACAGCTGGCAAGAAAATCCACTTGACTGTGCATATAAAAGCTATTGGCTAACCTAGCTGTTTTCCCAAAGGCTCATCAGGAATTCTTCCTCAACCAACAAAGAGCTTCAGGTGTTATTAGAAATAACTGCTATCAAGTGGGTTCCCACTGCCTGGTTCTCTAAGCAAGGAAGTTGAGTACGTAACAGTTCTCCACAGTGTTAGTGAATTTCTTCAGCTCACGTGGACCTGAGATCCCCAGATGCATTCCTGACCTCTCAAGGCAGTTGTAAAGGAAACTGAGAGTTACAGTAACCCCACAGAAAAGGGAGACTTGAAAAGAGTTAAACCAGAAGAAGACTTCAATGTAACAGGATGTTGTAATACATTTCTAATACACAATTTTATGTTAGCCAAAGGCAAATCATGTTGGGTTTTATTTCTGACACTTTCTAATTTGGTGGCTATTTATAGTTATTATTTCAATAGGTGCATTTCAGAGAAATTAAGAGAGTTCATAGTAACTTTGAAATGCAATGTGTTGGTTTTCAAATATGCCAGTGTGTTGCCTACAACACTCCCTACTGCTGCTCGTTAACATTAGTTTTGCTGGACGCCAGGTCATACTGTTTGGAAATATGAAACATAACCACTGCTCAGGTAATCTCCATCCTCACTTAGGGCTGACTGTGGGCAGTGCCAGGTCAGGCTCCCTGTGACTCCAGCAGCAGCATAGCTGTCTCTGAGCACTTCAGTAATGCCTACTTTCCAAGACAGGACCTTGACACCAAAAGTAGCAGAGACAGGTGATTAAGGAAGGGACAGAGATGTGTCTGTTGAAAGCTATGCAAAATGGAAGTAACACATTGTAGAGTTAATGCAGTCTAGTTTAACTCCTCGTTGTGCTTACGGATTCTGCATGCCCAGTATTCCTCATGGTAGGGGGAGATGCTGCTGTTTTTGTTAACAAGGGAAGTCATCTAGGATCAAAACCTATGTCCTTGTTTTTTGGCTAACTGCCTGCAGTTAGCTGGTGGAGAATGAAGTCAAAGCTAGTTGTCCCCTGATAAAACAGGGGCACAGCACGTTGGCAGTCCAGTCCATGTGCTGGCTCCAAGTTTTGTCTCCCTCGGGTCAGTATGTCTTAAGTGTGAGGAGCATCTGGATGTTGAAGTGTGGCCAAGGGTCCTCTTCAGAGAGATTTTACTCTCCCACCCCTCTTCTTTCCATGTTGCTCCCAAAAATGCAAAGGTTCTACAGTTTGTTGGTGTTATCTTGGCCCAAGGTGATATGTTTTCTGATTGGTAGAATTTCAGTTTCAGACAGAGCTAATTCAGGGTATCTACATTTGAGCCACTGTGTTGCCTTAGTTTTATGGCAGGCTTTCTGAACATCTGTTAAGTTTTCACTTTTTCTGTTAAATCATCATGTTCTTGCTATACTCCCCCTAATTTCACCATGGAGCTAAAATCGCTGAGCAAATCAGCTCAACACTCCTGCTCACTTCCAACATTTTAAGGCCCTTTCCAAACCCCGTATAAATCTTCAAGAAAGTCTTTGAACTTAACCGCCTATTTGAGAAATCACTGACCTGCCTTTTAAGACTTTTTTGAATGTTTTTTATTTGCAGTTGTAAGGAAGATACAAAAGCATAGCTTGGAACTATCGTCTTAGCCAAAGTAATTTTTTCACCCTCAAGTAACTACTTTAAGCCATAGGGGACCAAGTGGACTTGCAGTTTTTCCCATAATAAAATCCCACAGTTCTGATAAGAAAATAATTTTTTTTACAAAGGTTTTTGTTTCAGATATCTAATACTTACTACTAATAAAAAAGACTGGGATTGTTCCTGATTTTCATTTTCCAGAAGTGGACAGATGGGGAGGGAAGAAATGATGTAATGTGAAGAGTTTCCTATTTACTCTCATTCTTGCCTTTCTTCTAACATGTCCCATATAGGGCACAGTTAACTGCTTACCTAAACCCCACCACTCCAAAAGCAGGGGAGCAATGACTGTGCAAGCTGTATTAATAGTTGTGGATAAACAGACTTGCAGTTTGGCAGCTCTGTGCAGGGCTGAAACCTTTGGCTTAGCTCCAGCAGCTGAGGTTTGCCCCTTCAAGCACTGCTGAAACAATTCATTTTATTTTCCTGAGAGGGAAAATGAGTTAGACGGGTATAGCTGACTAAGATTTTCCATGGAGCATTTTTCAAGCATTGCTGGTTTTCTTTCTTTAGAATCTAGAGACAAGGGAATGACTATAGAGAAAATATTTTGTGTTACAGGTGTGTCAGTAGGTTGACTAAAGGTCTGTGTTTCTGTTTCCTCTTTTAGCCACTGAGCCCTGCGAGGACTTCAGAAATAAAAGACGCTTCTGAGATTCACAGTGGAATGAGAGGAAGTGAAAAGATGATTTCTCAGCTGAAGGGGATAGATCTGTGGTTTCTGAACTGAGGACTTGATATGGAGAAAATGGAAGACATAAGGAGTTTCTCAGCCAGGAGGAGGAAGGTTTATCTGCATGCAAGGGACTGTGGCACCAGAGATGAGTGAGGTATGGAAATGTTTGTCTGTTGAAGATCCCATTGCTGCCTGTTTGGCCTGGGTCATTTATAAACATGCCCCACACATGCTTTTCCCCAACTGTCTGTTTGTAAGTGAAGAATAACTTCATGTAGTATCTATTTATTTGTTATTTATGGATCAATTCCAGTTCCTTTTTGCAAAGAAGTCCCTGAGATGTGCACAAGCTCTCTTCTTCTGCAGTGGGGGGTACAAGTGCTCTGGCCTAGTCTTCCTTAGCTGGATTCACAATTTTCCCCATGAAAAGGATGCTGTGGGTGATTTTGTCAATAATCATCATTAGGAAGGGCCTGTTGAACCTGATGTGAGGAGGAGGAGGAAACTCTGCAGACAATGGTACCATTTCTATCAAGGTCACTGCAGCAGCCTCTGTGCCATTCTCACTAACATCCACCATGGCCTTGTGAATTGCCTGCAAAAGAAACAAAGGTTAAAATCTAGGTACAGAAGAGTCAGAAGCAGCTGGGGACAAACTTGTTTGCTTTAACACTGCGAGAAGGTATTTTGGATGCTTGCAGGGACTTAGCAGCATAGATAATATTTATTGTTCTGTTGTTTGTCAGAATAAGGATTTTGTCCTTAGTATTTAACACAGAAGAAAAAGTTTTCATATTGCATCAATTTCTAAATATGCAAAAAATTCTTCCTGCAAAGACACAATAGAGACAAGTTTTATAAGTGCCTTTCTGTAACAGAGCCCACTGACATGATTTGGCTTTACAGGTATAGCAGATATGGATTTCTGATTTCACATGATTTTATTTCATTGTCTTTAGTCTGCGCTTTATGGTTTTAATTCATTGTCAATAATGCATCTGAGATTTCCTCTCCTGAGGTCCTTCTATCCTTCCTTTTTTTACTTGTCTTATATCTATAATCCAGGTGTTTAGAGATTCAATAAAGTATTATTCAGGATGAGGAATCACAAAAACATTGAATAATGTATGTTGGAAGGACCTCTAGAGGTCATCCAACGAAACCAACCACCCTTCACTGCATCAACTCTGACACTAGGTAAGGTTACTCAGGGTCTTACCCAGTCAGGGTTTGAGTATTTCCAAAGATGGAATTCATAGCCTCTCTAAGTACCCATACTAGTTTTTTTATCACCCTCATGTGTTTGTTTTTTTTTTTACATATATCTGATGATATTCTAGTGCGAGGTGTCCCTGCCCATGGCAGGGAGGTTGGAACTAGATGACCGTAAGGTCCTTTCCAACTCTAATTATTCTATGATTCTATGAGAATTTCCCATTTTGTACCGTGTGTGTGTGTTGTCTCTCATCCTATCACTGTGCACCTGCAAGAAGAGTCTGGGTCCATCTTCTGTACACTCTCCTCATAGGTATATATAGCCAGCACTAAGAACCCTCCTTCACCTTCCCTTCTCCAGGCTGAACAACTTCAGGTCACTCAGCCTGTCCTCATATATCCCACACTCCAGCCACACAGCCACCCTGCTCACCCTCCACTGCATTCGCTGAACTTTAGTATGTCCACATATCCCTTGTGTTAGGGAACCCCAAACTGGATTTGCAGTACTCCAGAGGTGATTTCACAACTGTGGAATAAAGGGGAAGGCTCAATTCCCTCATGACACAAGGCGTATATTCCCAGGGACACCGGGAAAATCACTTTGCTTATCTGTCATTTCTTGTTTGTGAAATGAGGCTACCCCTGACCCACAAGTCTGTTATCCATATAAATTCCAAGGTGTTTCAATAATCATAGAATGGTTTGGGTTGGAAGGGACCTTAAAGATCATCTAGTTCCACCCTCCTGGCACAGTCTGGGATATCTTCCACTAGATCAGGTTGCTCAAAGCCCCATCCAACCTGGCAATAATAATGCAGTAATTAAAGTTGTATACATAGGATAAGAATGACTATTCCCACCCTTATGCCATAGCTATGACTCTTGTCATGCATCAATTATTTTACACCATCTTTTTGTGAAATTATTCTGTTTTCCTTTCCAGATCTGTTTTCTTCTTCAAAGACTTTCAAGTGAATTTGCAGGACTGCTGTGCAGTAAACAATTTAATATTGATTAAGCTGTAGAAACAACAGCCATTTAATGCCTAACCTTTTCCTTCTTTTATTGTCATCAATAAGCCATGACTACACTCCAGAAGTGGGATTAGCCTACTTGTGGAGATAAAACCCCCATGTAAGCAAGGCAGATAAATCTCTTGATTACTGTCTCTGTTTGCATACTTACTTTGGAAACCTTCAGAAGAGTTTTTTCTGCCACTCCAGAGAGATCAGCCTGGTCACTGAACAACTCTGTCACACCCATTTTCTCAAACAGGCTCTTGACATCATAGGCACTGGAGATGGAAAATTTTGGAAGGTCCAGGTAGATTTTTCTTTTCAAAAATAAACAAAAAAGTCAGCTTATTATTGCAAGATCCTTTGGTGCTGTCCCTTCACCAGCTGTTGCAGTTACACACCCATTCCAAATACCTAGGGAGCTAAAGCTTAGGCTTTCTAAGGCAGTGATAAATTCTATGTTACAGAAGCAGAAATTGAGGTACCTGTCCCACCAGCTGCAGTCTGATCAGTGGTGCAGGGAGAGAGTGCTGGTTTATGAAAGTGACTAGCTGGAAAGTGTCATCCAGACTAGAAAGAAATTGATTTTCTTTTTAACTGGACTCTTCCTACTCGAGACAGGCTCCCAAGGGCAAGACACCTGTGTATTGGGTTGGGCATCCTAACAGCTGGTAGCACTTCCACTGCTGTGACTGGGGAGGCTGAGGAGAGGGTCACCTCTAGGTGCAAAATCATCCAATACTTTGTTTGAGTTAAAGAAACCATGCAGTGCTTA
Organism: Nestor notabilis; assembly: GCF_000696875.1. Lineage (NCBI taxonomy): Eukaryota > Metazoa > Chordata > Aves > Psittaciformes > Psittacidae > Nestor > Nestor notabilis. Next base: position 93,872 of record NW_009923191.1, read on the forward strand.
TTCCTCAGAATTGTGTTTAGCAACTCCTTGTGGCATCCTAAGCTGTACCTTGCCTGGATGAGTAGTTATAGCCTGTTCAATATGTTAAAAAAGCAGCAGTTGAAAGATTACCTTTTTTTAAGTGATTGCATCCAGTTATACACTGTTTCTTTTAGTAGCGCATCCTCCACTTGCTGCATTGTCCCTTCATCAGGCAGAATGAACAATGAAGTAGCATTTCCTTTGTATGGGATTTCTACTACCCAACAAGACAAATTCTCATCCCTGTGGATATTAAAGCCTTTGTTTTGATGCATCATTTTGACCTTAACAGAATTCTTGGCATCCAGAAAGAAGTCATCATCTCTGGTGTACAAATTGTTGAAAGGTTTCTCCCAGTAGCCTTTTGATGAAAGAATGAATATAGACTTGAATAAACTGAAAAAGGGACTAATAAAAGCATGTCACATTAGCTGATGCTTAAAATACAGTATTTGAAATATAAAGGCAAAAAGCCTATCTTGTTTAAGGATGCTTGTTCCCTGGCCATGGAAAGAAGCTTTATGTAATTCCAATGGCTCTAGTAAAAATCACACAAGAAAAATATAGGCTGAGAGTTGCCATGGAAAAGACCTGAGCCTTTTCTTGGTAAATCAATGGTAAAACTTCCACAGACTCCCACTATACAGGCTTCAGCCTTATTCCTTTCATATAAATGTCATCTTTGTTTGCCCATGTCCTGCACAGCTAAACTCCTGTGCCTTTCAACAAATGCTCATAAATTCTCAAGCTCATTCTTCCTTTCTGATTGTTTTCAGCTCTGAACCTGGCTTAAAATTGGTATGATATAGATCAGCACTTCTATGGGCTCTTTTTTTTTTTAAATTATTATTCTTTTTTTCTTTTTAATTATATAGAAAATGAGTCTTCATACCTGGCTTTCAAATTTTTCCTTATACCATCTATAAGTGGAAACACATGTAGCATAGGTTTACAGTGTGAAAATAGTCATGTTTCTTAGGTCTCGATAAGACATCCAGAGATTATGTGTTTAACTGCTACCCACGTTTGCCACTCACCTTTAAAGAAAATATAGTTAACCAGAACCACCACAGTGTCTGAATCAAGATTCTTGAGTAAATCAACAATTTTCCCACGAGTTTTTGTTTCTATGTACTTATTGATTTCCTTTATAGCCTCCAGAGAATTCTGGAAGTTACTAGAAATAGCTTCAGAATAATAAAAATATGTGACATCATCCAAAAATTTTTGGAGTAATTTCAGTTGGTCGCTTATGAACACGGCATTGCCCATGTTCAACTGGACTTCTCGGTGAGGGTCATTCAGCAGCTGGAGGACATGATGAAATCCCTCATGGATCTCTGGCTCCTCCATCTCTGTCAGGCTGAAGGCGAGGCCTTTGTGCAGTTGATTCAGTGTGTTTGATCTGGCCCCCAGGGAGAGCATTGCAAAGGCAGTGGAGATGCTCAAAGGAGAGAAGAAAATGTTCTTGTTGCCCGCCTCCTCTCTGGCCTGCTTGTAAAACCTAAATGCAAAGTCAGCATTGTTGGGGGCTATCTTCACATGAGCCAAGTTTTCACCTTCAGCCTGGGAGTGGTGTGGGGAATAGGGTATTTTTTGGTTTTGCTGTTCGTCACTGAGGTTGAAGATATATTGACCCTGGACTTGAAGTGCAAGAAGCAACAAACACAAATACAATGCAGACTTCATCTTCCTTCTGAATAGTTCTGTTAAGAAATAATAGAGCAACTTTTAGATCTAGAGAATTTTATCTTTATCTTTCCTGCATAAAAATAATTTCTGTATTCTAGATACTGATTTTCAGATGTCAGTCCTTAGGATTACTCTTCTACTTGGCCTCCTGAAAAGTATATCTAGTCCGTTCTTTCAATATTGACCAATAAAAAAAAGAAGGAAGATATTAATGTGGCATTACCAGTGAAGAATTCATGTTTAGGCTTTCACGAAGCATTATGACTGAAATAGTTCTTGCCTCTGACCAGCGTGGCCTCGTTGCATTCCTAAGAGCCTTGGGGTGCATGACTGTGTTCACCTATTGACCCCCATGTATTTGGTAAGCACTTTGTCAGAGGGACTAACTTTTGCTGATATGTTTATGTGGTACTGTCATGGTTTAAGCCCAGCCAGTAACTCAGAACCACGCAGCCTTTTGCTCACATTAGACCTGCATCAGCCTGGAGGAGTCAGTACATTGAGATCGCAACTAAATTTACTCCTCTTTGAGCAGAGTCAAGGCTTTGTTCTTCACCTTGATACTTACTGTTGAGTACTCATTTTGGACCCCATCTCCCAGCCATCCTGGCATGATATCTAGGAGCTGGATCACTGACTAAATCCTGCTTCCAACATTTAGAACATGCTTCCTGAAGCTAAAATAATTTCCAATTACTGTACAAAATACATTGATCTCAGAATTAAATATTGTGCAATAAATAGCAGAGATTACAGACAACATGAATTCAGGTTTCTAAGAGAGTATAATATGTTACTTACAGTGCTGGGCCTCTCTTCCAAAGTGCTTCTTGCCTATTCTTCATTTTGCTGGGTAGTATTAAGTTAATGTCCATTGGTAAATATTAAACAGAGCAAATAACATTTATTTGCAAAGCAAAGACTGAGTAAGCAAATCTTTTCTGGACATCAAACATTAAAAGTCTTTCTTCCCGGCATACAGGCAGAATGATGTCAGTGCCTGGGGCTCTGAGGGGAAAGAAACAGGCACAATTTAGCTATTTAGAAAGTTGTTTAAGGATGAGATGCATGGCACTCAGCCTAATTAGCAATGACTCATTATTTCCATTGAGTGTTTGTGATTTCATCTGGAGTAAATCTGCAATTTACTTACACATAGGAATCTACCCACCGTAGTTATTGCTATGTAACTAGTGTCTCTTACAAGATAGAGGCAGAGTTGTTCAGAACATATTTCCACAAAGAGAGGTTTTTTCATGATGTGTGCAAGTACCCAGAAAGTTTATTGCAGTGTTATATAGGATGACCAAGGTTCAGAGGCAGTAAATATGCTGTTTCTTGTCTCTAGCAAAGACAAGCTATTTTTCTCAAGTCTGGGCCTGCCTGCATAGGTATAATGAATGTTTCAATCCAGTCCTAATGCTTGGCTACTGTTTACAGGAAGGAACTGCTGGGAACAGCGGAGCTTCTGCGGTGATCCTTCTGGTTTCTTCCAGGACATGCAGCAGCACACAGTGTGTCAGGCAGAGTGTGGAAAGTTGCTCCTGCCCCTGTTCACCACTCTCACAAACCAGCTCCAGCCACCCTGGCCCAAGTCTCATCCTGGGCAAGGGTAGGAGCAGCAGTTACATCAGACCCACAAATGACCATTTTCAGGGCAATAAGCTCTCAGCAGATGCGTCAGCATGCTTAATGAGTCCGTAAGTCACACTTAGTCCTTTGAAAATCTCCTTTAGGTCATAGGTGCCAGAAATAGAGACTCTTGGTTGAATGCAATGGCAAATGAGGGTGAATCACCACACATGGATATCACCAGCATACCTGCCAGGTGGCAGCATCTGTGAGAGTCCAGGGAGGGGAAAGCAGTTTGTTACTTCTCTACACATTCCTGTTGGTGCAAATGGCTGTGTCCCCAGAACAGACGTCACTGTGAACCATGAGGCTAAATTGGAAAATGTGTGCGGAGTTTTTCAGGAAGGAGATACATCCAGGGGAATTTCACAGAGGACGGGATGGAGCTCCTGGACGCTTCTAGATAAGCAGTGGCTGGGACAGAGGAACTCTTGCTCCAGAAGCCAAGGGAATCATATAAAGGACCAACAGACATGCTTTTCCCATTGGTCTGATAATGCTCTATATGTAAGGAAT
>NW_009923191.1:97763-113506 GCF_000696875.1 Nestor notabilis
TTTCCCTACTGTCTGCCAGTGACTCTGCTCAGTTATGCAATATGTCTTGGTTCTACCTTACAGGAGCAGTTTCATCCCATATCATTAATATACTCCTGCTGCTGCTTGATTGTCAGATGATTGTATGCTAGCTTTGCAAGTTATATTTCTGGGTTTTCTGGGACAAAGGATTTCTGGCTGTGGAAACGCAACTTCAGCAGGATGGTAAGGACTGAGCAAGAGAAATGTGCACTTTGCATGATAATTTTTTGTGCAGCCATTTCTTGTTGCCTGATATAAAGATGTAATACTCAAGGGCTGTCTACAAAAGTTCATATAAATAAACCTCTTGACAACTCCATTAAAATCAGGAGATTGGCATCATTGCAAGATCACTGTAACTAGTGTAAAAATTAAGTCCTATCTGTATTTGATCTGTTTCTGTAGAGGGCATCCCAAATATGCTTTTCATGTCTTACAAATATTCATTCTTTTCTCCTTGGGTAAGGAAAGTGCTTCTGGCTCCATTTTAAAAAACAGCATGACTAACAGAAGGAGAAAAGCTGAAGGCGAAGCAAAAAGCCTGTGACAGAACTGGGAATATAAACTACACCTTTTCTGCTTTGTTTTCACCTTCTTTCACCAATGCAGTAGGAATCTCTGAACTAAAATTTCATATGTGCTCATAGTTTGCTAGACGAAAGTTGTATAAACAATCAAATAACTTGTTATTTTTTTCTTCTGTGCTGTGTCTCAGAAGGTTTCCATTTCTCATATGATTTCATTTCTCATAACTGACGTTTCACCTCAGATCATTTTCATCAGTTTGTAGAAAACAACATTTTAAGTTTTCTGCTTTGTCTGTACCTGATCTTCTAGCACTGAAATAAAATGTGCTTCCAAGAGCATACAAGCATTTAAGGCCTGATGTGAATTCCGCTGGAATCAGTCAACCAGCATTTTAATGTTCAAGATGGGTAATCTCTCACTGAGAGCTCATCTTGGGTTTTACTGATATATTTTCCATAAAGTTCCCAGATAGACACATTGGAATTGTCAACCTGCTTGACACTGCTAAGACTTTTAAAACCAGTTGTGATAAGGGTTTTTTTTTGGTTGTGTTTTTTTTGTTTGTTTGTTTCTTTGTTTGTTTTGGGGTTTTTTTTTTTGGGGGGGGGGGGTTGTTGTTGTTGTTTTGGGGTTGGTTTTGGGGTTGGTTTTTTTTTTTTGGTTTTTTGTTTTTGTTAATCACTAGAATAAAATGGGGGGAATGAGAAAGTAATAGAAGATAAACTGCAAAACCAAAATTTTTCTCTCAGATTGAACTGTAACTTGATTTCTTTACCCAGAAGATGCATCAAACTCAAGTAATTAAGACAACGGACCAAACCCCTTAGTTAATTAATGGTACAAGAGCTTAGAGATGTCATGTATAACACCCAGAATTAAAATAAATGACAGTAAAGGAAGGTGGTGGGTCCTCCTGACTGTCAGTGAGGTTAAAGACCAGCCCTTCCAGTACCCGAACCTAACTGGTGGCTCTGCAGCTCAGGGCCAGCAGGGCAAAGGCAGCAGAAATGCTGACCAGGGAGAAGAAAATGCTCTTGCCAAGTTCCTCGGCAGTCACTTGCCTGTAAAACTGGAAGGAAAAGTCTGTGTTTCTGGGAACTATCCCTTGGTAAGGATTTCCACTGTGGGGCTGCTGCTCCTGCAGCACTTGGTTTTCTTATTCTGCTTGTGGCCACACGACTGCTGACAGCCAGGGACAACAGGCTCAAGTGCAGCAAAGGAGCATTGCATACAGTCATGGATAAAGAAAATGTAAAGTCAGTTCAAGGTTTCTTGATTTAATTGTAAATAGATTTCATATCTGGATACCATGCCAGAAACAACTCCTGAATTCATTCACCTGGACATTTGAGAACTATAGTTATTACTTTTTCAGGTTATAGCAACATTTGTCTTTCTGAGCTGTCAGTAAGACCATTTCTAAAAATTTTTAGCAATCAAAAAATACAAGTTTCCCTTTGGTCTGGCACTGTCTATGAGAATGAATTGATCACAGGGGATCTGGTTACATCTCTCTGATTCAGCACTAGTTTGGCAGTGGTATTACTGCAGTCATGGTCTGCTTTATTTAACGTTACTGTCAGATTCAAGGAGTGGGGAGCTGTGCACTTCACCACCTCCATCTCTGCCTGCCTCTGCGCAGTCACTGGAAGGAGAGCTGAATGACACCAGCCTTGGGTGCTGAGCCTTTCTCAAAGGCAGGATCTAGCTGCCAATGGAGACTCTAGTGGCCTTTTTCTGCCAGCTCATTCCAGTTTGCAGAGTCAGGGCAGCACCTAGCAAGCACCTTGCACAACTGTCAAAAACCTGTCAGGTCTCTGAACTAGTGACAGACTTTCTGGTTCGTAACAAAAATCCTGGTTTTAATGTATTTAAGGAGGAGAGGGGAGATGGAAGTTGGACAGTGTATATGCCTCCATCATAATATGTATCACATTTTAAACAGTATTTAAGTTCATTTACATTACAAAGTAATGTAATAGAATTAAACTTGCACATCTTACGCTTCATGACAGTTTCTACGTGCACAGCTGTGAAGTGTTTCAGATATCTGCACCATCAAAATGGTGCTGTATCATCTGAGGACTGGCACAAATCTGTAATGAGGAGCAGCCTTTTGAAAATAAGCGTGCATGAGTACTGTGACAGGAAATGCACAGGACTGATGAGAAGAAACCACCAAAACAAATACACGGGAAGTACATGGGAGTCTCACAGTTTGTGACTTGTGGTAATTTTGAGTGTGTTTCCTGAACTGCCCACAGAATGGGAAAGGATCTCCAGTTCCCTCATTTTTGGGAAGCAGCTAGTGAAGGCCTATCAACACGACTGGAAATCATTCAAAAGAGGCGGGCTGCCAGAAGAGGCTGAGTGACAGAGGGACTGGCTCCATTTGTACTAATATATTGAGCAGCGCTGGGGCACAGGCCTGTCCATCAGCCTGCAATCACTCATACACTTAAATTTTTAGTACAATTTCAAATATAGGTATCACTCAGTCTATATACAGTTCTTCCAAACAAGTGCTAAGCATATATTTCCAATAAGCAGTCTGGATGTCTTGCAGGGTCAGTTAAGCAACATTTACTAGCATAGATATAAACTCTGGTGATAAAATTAATCTCAATTTTTGTTTTATCCCTTCTAGGTATTCATAACCTACGCCTTCTGAACTTCTATTTGTTGGTGAAACAAAGAAGAATAAATCTATAAAGCAATGCCAGTAGCACCTTTTGGGTGTCTAACCAACTAAAATATTCTCCAGCTCTTATTTAGCCACTGCTTCCACATAGGGTAATTGTGGAGAGTTTGTTACCTTAAAGGAGGAGTCAAAGCCAACATGATGTGGGTGGATGCCACTAGCTGTGAATATTGTAAGAGAGCATGACAAAAGACTTGACCTTCAAAGAAAGCTCCTAGGCCTGCTCTAAAAGTGACTGATTTCCTTCAATGTGTGATTTGAAGCTGTGCCTTCCTTTTCCCAGAAGATCTACCAGTGGCACAAGGTATTGTTTCAGCCACCACCCACTCAACAGTGTAGTTTGCAGAGAATTCATTAGGATATATCTGCCAAACACATTCTCCATCCAGGGGATGGCAGACCTGGATTTCCATCTTCCAGGCAAATATCCTTATCAGCACTCCAGGTGCCTCTGCTGCACCTGGCAGGGCTTGTTACCATTCCACTCAGGAAGGTGTGGTGCAATTCTCTGGATCCTGCAGAGCCAAGGAGCTGTGCATGTAAAACAGTGTAAGCGTGCCTGTTCTCAGTCCCTCACCGTGCTGGTTTAAGAGGTACTTCTTTATCTACCAGGATCCATGGCCTTGGTCATGCATCTGGGTTCCCTGCAGATTATCTACAGCCTTAGCACTTTTTTCTTCATAACACAACTCTGCATCCTCTGTTGGGATATAGCTCAAGTTTGCAGTTAACTACTTTGGGTTTGAATTTGTGGGTTTTTTCTTACTAAAGTACCAGTTGTTGCTGTCTCCTGAAAAACTTGTGTAGGTCAGGTGGGGCTTGATGGAACAGACTTTTGCGAGCCATAAAACTGTGTTTGAACTATGTGAATGTATGAGCTAGAATGCTTGATTGCACAAATGCAGTCTTTCAGGAAAAAATTAGATGCTAACAAGACAGTCAGGCTATTGGCTGTTCTGTTCCACTCCTTTATTCATACAGCTCAGTGGTGGTAAGCATTTACACTTCTGTTAAACATCACGTTGATCAAAACAAAATTATCTGAGAATGCAGATAAATGCTGTTATGGCCATGCAGAGCTGGTAGAGTCAGTGACTGCAGAGCCAGCTGGCTTTAATGTTTGCTGTTCCAGAACATGCGTAACTGGCATAGGCAAAATACACTTTAGAGAGCAGTCCATGGCCATGAGCAGCTGTTCTACCAGATACGCCTCCTTAGCTTATTGTCAGCTAAAGACACAAGTGCTAAAATATCTCCTGAGGCATGTAATGGCCTGCCTTGGGGCTTTAGTTTCCTGACCATGCAGCTTGGACACCTGCTACAACGTGCTAAACCAAACTAACTTTCTGTTCTATGAAAAACAGAGCAGAAGGAGTAATTAACATGCAACTTATTTCCCTCCCTGCAATGAACTTGGCATCAGATCAGAAACAGTCCCACTCTGATTTTTGCAACTCTTTCAGAACCTGCCTCTCTTTACTTCAATTATCAGTGTTCTCATGAGATGGTGGCTTTAAGAGGTCCATCATCCTACAAGGGAGGTCAGCAGAGATCTACAAGCCAACAGCTGGTCCACCACAGGGCCTGTTTCTGGAGACCATAACCTGCAAAATGTGCCTACACTGCTACTTTGATTTACACTGTAGTTCATTCCTAAACATGTGACTGCACTCTAGGAGCTGTCTAGCTCCTTTCATCAGCAAATGCTCAGCCAACCTTGCAACCCAGCCCCAGCTGTGCGCTGCTGAATGCAATGCCCATGTGAATATTCTCTCAGGCTGTCACGAAACTGTCATGTTATTTTGGGCACTTGCGAAGAAAAGAAAAGTAAAACAAACAATGACAATGTCTCAAAGCAGCAGACTGTCAGTCTTAGCTGAGGAAAGACTTGGACCAAGTGCTTGCAGAGCAGAGAATTTAGAGACAAGGATGTCGTGCAGGACAGTGTCGAACACTTTGCACAAGTCCAGGTAGATGACGTCAACTGCTCTGCTGCTGTCCATCAGTTCTGTAGCCCCATCATAGAAGGCCACCAAATTAGTCAGACAGGATTTCCCCTTAGTGAAACCATGCTGGCTGTCACCAACCACCTCATTGTTTTTCATGTGCCTCAGCATTCTTTCCAGGACAATCTGCTCCAAGATTTTGCCAGGCACAGAGGTGAGACTGACCGGTCTGTAGTTCCCCGGGTCTTCCACCTTCCCCTTCGTGAAAATGGGGGTTATATTTCCCTTCTTCCAGTTATCAGGAACTTCACCTGACTGCCATGACCTCTCAAATATGATGGACAGTGGCCGAACAACTTCATTTGCCAGCTCCTTCAGGACACGTGGATGGATTTCATCAGGTCCCATGGACTTATGCTCATTCAGGTTCTTAAGATGGTCTCGAACCTGATCCATCTATCGAACCTGATAGAACCTGATAGACATGATAGAACCTGGTATCGAACCTGATAGACATGACCCACTCTATATCAGCTGGCCCAAGGTTGTCTTCATGCTTCATCCGCAAAGATAGTAAACACATTGCCAAAATTCACCTTTTCTTGCTCCAGCACCAAACTCTAGAGGAAAGGATGCTATTGTACGGCAGCCAGAAGGAAGCTCTAGAGCAGTCACCTGCATTAGGTTGAAGAACCTACCTAGAGTATGTCTTGAAGGTATACATGGTTGTAGTCAGATTTTTTCCATGAATTTCAATTTTTACAACAGGACTAAGAGGTCTGCCTGCCCTGGTGTTCAAGTCAGTAGAGAAGGAGGATTCGTGGAAGATAAGCCACCCTCAGCCTGGTAGTGGTTCATGTGAGAATCTTTCCTGCATTTCCTCCAAGAATTTTTGTCTGAGGTCTGTTAGCCCATTAGACAGATCCTGCATGCTCATTTATACTGTAGATGGAGAGTAATGAGACCTCTAAGTCAGGAGCTTGTTACTCTAATGAGTCTTTAATATAATAATTTGAGAGGTAAACATACTCATTTCAGACAGTGACTATGGAAGATACAGATGATGAATAGTATTGTCAAATCATCCAGAAGGAACATAGATCCGTGATTCTTACTGAATCAAGATAGAACTGGGATTCATATGTCAGTCAAACATAATACAGCAGGAGTTCAGTTCCTAACTGCCATAAAAATAGTAACCTTATGATAACAAATTTCATATTTCATCATTTTAAAAAAAGTATTCAAGATTTTCCTTAGTTTTCTTTTAATGGTTACATATATAAAAAGCACTTTTAACTAGAGAAGTGTGGGAGAAACACCACTCAGTTAAAAAGAGAAGTGCAAAATGTTACCGTTTTCACATTTCAAAGCCTTGAAGATAATGTTTCTGCTCTAAAGCCTCAGTAAAGAAAGTATATGATCCCATTTTTCGTTCATTAAATCTTCAAAAGTTTCCTGTCTGTGTATAGTATTTATTGAGTCGGAGAAAAACTATAGAATTTATGTATTTCATAGTTTTCTGTGTCAAGTGGAAAGCAAACTTCTTACACCAGAATGGCTGGAAATAGACTTTCTAAATCCGTGTTTATGAACCAAAACCAAATTGTCTTAATAATAATCTATACTGCATGCTTTTGTTTGGCAGATATTTGAAAGAAATGTTAAGGTACTTGATATTTGCTGGCCAAGTCATGTTTCTATGCCTAAACCCTGCTGGCACTTAAATAGTATAATTTTAAAACTCCAGCTTTGAAAACTCTAGTTATGTTAGTGGAAAGTTTGTCCATGGAACAGTGCTACTGGTCCTAACTAGCTGTCATTTAACCTTTTTTTCTGAGTAGTGATGATAGGCTTAAAAGAGACTTTATAAAATAGCAGCCCAAAATCTACATTAGGCATACAAACACAGATTCTGGATGTATTAAAACGTCTCTCGCTGGCTTGCTTCTTTTTTCTCATTCGTGCATTTGCTAAAGAAACAATTTTGTCTTTAGCTCTAATCTAAATACAGTTCATGTGCATGGTTATTCTGATCCAGTGTATTGTGTTTATGCTTTCATGGGAGACAACCGTGTTGATTTTTGTAATTGATATTAAAGAAAACTCTAGCCTCATGTTTTTATTTGGTTAGTGCTGAAAGAATTAGTGAACTTCCATGAACAGTTACACAGTGGTTGTTCAATGAGCCGTGCCTAACAAAGTAAAAAGGTTTAATTAGCCCAACCTAATCTGACAACTCGCTGCTGGCACACTATCTGTTAGTACAGCTGGCTAGTGATGCATGTATGCATATGAGATAAAGATCACTCCTTACAAGCTTTCTTTGCTTTTCAAGTATTGTGTGGTTGAATTCTTGCAATTTCAAGTTGTCTTCTCATACAAACTTTGCTTGACCCCGTTCAACTTAGAAACAGGTCTCAGTTAATAATATTATCATGTTCTTAATTTTGAATTTTGATAGAGGCTGGTTTTAAGCTAAACACTGGCAATGCCTATACAAAATTCATGTTTTATGTGTTTGAACGCGTCAGAAGTTCAGATCACCCAAGAAACCACAATCTAGGTGTGGCCAAGACCTAAGCCAGTGACATATCCAACATGTACCACTGTGTTGGGGTGCAAAATCCTTGAGTACAGTGCAGAGCTAGGCTTCTCAAAGTAGTATTAGGCATGCACAGAGATAGTCACATATTTAAGTTTACAGCATCTTCATTCATACTTTCAAAAAGACACCTTTTATTCATGTGTTCATGTTCATAGTAAAAATGCAAGATCAAGAAATTGCCTTACATGGATTTCCAACCCAAAACTGTAAGAAAAGTTTTCCTTATTTTTTGCCAGATTCATTTTGACCTACAGTCACAATCAGTGATGACCACTGAATAGTGAAAGGACAAGAACTAAACCTATATTCAGCAACCCCAGCTTGTGGCAGCGTCCTGGTGCTTCCCAGCAAAATTCAGCAGGGCTTTGTGAACATCCTGCATCCACTCAGTAATAAAATCTTGTCCAAATTCTGTCCAGCTGTGTTGTCCAATGGTTTCTTGCAGCAACCTTATAATCAACCGTTATGGAAGAGAAATATTTGAACTTGGAGTTTATAATCAGACAAAATATTATATTTCTGAACCTGTCCTCTACAACATATTTTACTTTTATAGAAAACATAGTAAACAAGTGTGCCAGTGTGTTTTCCTCACAGGTTCTTACCCCTCTGCAACAGAATCTTAGAATAAAAATCTAGGTTGGAAGGAACCTCCAGAGGTCACCTAGTCCAACCCTCTGCTCAAAACATGCTTGCTTAGGTCAGGTTCCTCAGGGACATGCCTTCCAGGAGGGTGATTTCACAACCTCTCTGGGCAGCCTTTTCCAGTATTTAAACATCACATGGTAAAAATAAGTTCTTAGAATTTTCTACAGTCAAAGTTTTCATTGATCTTCTCTTCAGTTTCTGCCAGCTTCAGCATCATGAGTCTTTGTCATTGTCCAGAAAGTTCTAGTCTGTCATTTACAGACAGGGCATTGCAGTTGCTCAACTAGACCTTGCTTGGCAGTAAATGAAAGAAAACCTCCATGGGCCTCCTGCTCTTCTGTCTCTGTTGGGTGAGGTCTTTGTGTATTCAGTTCCACATCATGGAACTGAATGTTTTGCTCCCCCAGGAGAGCATTGCAAAGGCACTAGAAAGGCTCAAAGGAGAGATTAAAATGTCCTTGTCACCTTCCTTTGCCATGATCTGCTTGTAAAACCTAAATGTAAAGTCAACACTGCTGGTGGCTACCTTAAAATGAGCCAGATTTCAATTACATTGCTGCTTTCCAGGAGATGTTTAGGTAATTTCCAGCTCTTAAGCTGTACTATTTATGGGGAGTGAAACCTAATCACTTGGTGGACTTGATTTCTGGCTGTCATCTGCATGATACTGAGGAATAGAATTCACATCTGAATAAGAAAGCATCATGAAAATTACATTTCTCTCCATAGAATGCCATCAATATTTGTTACAGAGGTTCATTTTATGATGGTTCAGATCTATGACTGAACTCACAGACTAGCATGCAAGCAATGAGAAAAAAGGGTTTTAATTAATGTCTTTGAAGTAGTTACTGAAGAAAGACTGGGACACCCATTAAATCCATAGAGTGCCAAAAATAATTCCTCATTTTTGCCCACAGAAATGAGATACAAGGCTTAGCTCTCAGTGGTTAGCTCTGTGTTGCCAAACTCCATGAATACTGAAGTGTTTAGAGAGGCTGTTTTCTCCTTAAACTTCTCTTGACCTTTCATCATCTTCCACCACCCAAATTTCACCTCCATTCAAAGCACGCATCACATCCTACCGGCTGCTTTGGAAAGAAAATAGAGCTGGATTTCTTGGGGGATCATGGAAAAACACTTGGGAATCAATGTCAGTAAAAAAGAAATGCGAGATAAACATTGCCCATACTGTTAAAAAATAAAAAGATGGGACATATCAGACCCCTGTTATTGCCTCTAAACTAATTTGGCCTTTTAATTTTGCTGTGCTGAGAAAATGAAAATGCGTATCTGTGACGCCTTCATTTGGACAGCAACAAAACCACAGAAAGGATTTTTTTTAAAGAAGCATGAATTAAAATGACATGTGCTTATCCCATATGTGGTTGTGTCTTCCTCTTTTTCTTGATTTCTTTTTAGTACAGAAAGTGAATTATTTCTTTAAGGAGCCTCCACATGTTACACTATCAAAAAACTGGCACAAAAGTGAGTCACCTCAGATTGGAATAGCTCTGAGTTTCTTTTATGATTCATACGATTTCACTGAATGAGTGGGATGAAAGTGGGTCTAAACTAAAAACTGGGTTTAACTTCACTGTAGCACATCTACAAAATCAAAAAGAGAGAGCTAACTATCACCTCATCAAGCTTGACAGGGAGCAGTCTTTGAACAGATATTGAGGTGGAAATTGCTGGCAGTTAGAACAGATATAACATATCTCAGAAGAGAAACTCCTTTTGCTGCAGTGCTCTAAAAATGCCACATAGCTTGGTGCAGGGAGAGCCCCATGTACTTCTGAAATAAGGAAGAAAGAGCAAGAAGTGATTGCATCACATCAGCTGCCAGCTCTTATACATGGACTTTCTTTGGAGAAGGGAGTTCAGGAAGCCTGCCCTTAAGACTCAAGGCTCTGCAAAAACTAGTCAAAAGCTTAAAACAAAAACCTTATCTGTGCCATAAATGTAACAAAAGACAATGCAAATGTAAGTTCACCCTAGCCAGCCTTTGGACTCCAAGAAGCAATAGCACAGTTGCACTTGCATGGGTCTGAGCCTGTGCAATACAAAAATTTCCTTTGATTCTTTTTCAATTGGCATCACATTCTGGCTTTTTTATGCCAAAAGCTTTAACATCTGCTAACTAAGTTTCAGTGAAGCCTTAGAAAGACTAGAAGTCTACAACTGCATGGTGGCCTGCCCAGACAGATAGGCTAATTAGCCCCAGCGTGCCACTGGGCTAGACTAGGGAACTTCCCTAGTACCCTGTCTCATGGCAGCTTCAAGAAGGACCTCAGCTGGTACCTCTGCCTCTCACGGTACAGTGGGGACATTTTGGCCACCCTGGCAATCCCCCTCTCCCTGTCACTTGCTCTCATAGACTTCTGCCTTTTTTCAAGGAAGACCAGTGCTCTTAAGACATGACACGTTTCTTCACAGAACCTCCAAGAACACTACTATTTTCTCACTGTTTCACAAGAACAGCTATTTCCCCAGTCTTTGCTTTGCAGAGAATTGATTTCCTTTGTCACCACTGCCAAACCCACTCCTTTTACACAGATGAAATAAGAAACTGTACCATAAATAACACAGGTAACGTGGTCTCTAATACAAGTGTTTTCTCATGTTCACACCAGTTGCAAGGTGTCCCCTTAGCCAAGCGTTCTCTTCTGTTATTTGTTCTATTGCTTGCATTCCACACAGCATAATGCGGCCAGATAAGAAGTAAAAACAATCCTGGAGACTATAAATTAGCTTCTGGGGAAGGTTTCTTCCTTTTTCTCTTTTTTTTTCAGTGCAGGCATCTGGCAGTTCAGGTGTTTTGGAAGATGTTGTGATAAAAATCTGAGACTCATTTTTCAATTAACCCATAGCAAACACTTGCAGGTCCATTTAAACTGGACAAATCTCATAAAAAATGTTAAAGTCAGCTACCCAGAAGGAATAAGATATGAAGAACGTGGTGGAAAGCCAACAGCTTTGCTAGAACATGGTTTCCTTATGGAGCCACCCATTTCTGATGGACAGTGTAACCCTACTTCTTTTCCAGCCCTTTTCCCCAGACTGAAATTGTTTATGACTGAAATTGTTTCTGACTTATGAAATTGTTTCTGGTTTATGGCAATCATAGATTTCTGGATGCTGAAGCATGTGGCTATTCCTGGAAGTCTGAAGTAGGAAAAGCTAGTGAGATGTTCTGACAGTTCTATAACTTCAACCTCTGAAGCCATAACCTAGAAGCAGTTCTCAGAAATCAAACAGGTCCTCAGGAAAAGCATCCTGTGAACCTGTATCTGGAAGAAAGCTGCAGTCAAAGTCTGGAACTAGGTAAACTTCAGCATGCACAAGAGAGAAGATTCAAACAAGAAAGTAAAGGAGTGAAAAGCATCAATGCTTCTAGTGGTTGACTTGTGTGTGTTGTATCAACATCTGATAATCATAATACTGTCCTGTCTTCATATGTATTTTCCTAATAGGAAAGAAATTTCATGCTATATGTAAGACAGAAGTGACCAAAACATGTTTTGTCTGAAGAAGAAAAATGCATCTCTTTGCCAAGACTTTGCAGGAGTCAAATAACCACACACCGTCCATTCTTCCCCACAGACATTTTTTCTCCTGGCCAAATGACAGAGCACAAGCCAGGAATCTAATATATAGCAGAATTACTGAATTAACATTATGGCTCTCCATTTAAAAGGCTTGGACATTTTTATGTGAAGTGCATTTGTTTTGGTCTGGTTTTTGCAGTCTCTTAGCAGCCAGTGGTATGATTAAATGCACTCCCTTCTAGAAAACATTTTCTAGATCCATTCCAACAATGAAACTGTTGATGCCTTCAGACCCCCCATTCTGAGCCCAAACCATACATCACATAGGCAATTATGCTGCTGTTAACTCCATCTGACATATGCGAGGGATATTCATGAAGTATTTGGGGTTACCAAGGCTCTGTGTAGGCTGCAGGAAAGCACTGCCTTGAGCCATACATCTTTCACAAGGGTTTCCTGAACCTAGGTGTTAGTGTGATTAGCAGATGATGGACGCTGTCTATGTGGATCTCAGCCACAGCACCTTCATAGCTGCCAAGGTTCTGGTGGCAATAGAAGCCAGGTTTTTAGCCATGAATAATCACCAAGTTCTTCAAGAGCTGAGAAATTCACATAGTATAGCCCAGAAATATCTTATAATTGCTGATTGTGTGAGAATTGCTAGACAGTTTTGATACATAATGAAATACATTGTATCTGATTTTGAGAAATCGTATACCCCCAACTGATGGGTATGTGACATGAATGGCACTGTTTTCCCATGGGGATAACTATTTTCCAATTAACGGAATGTGGATGTGGTGATCAATGATGAGCACCAAGAAAAGCATGCTGTCGTTAAGGAGACACTCTTACCTCACCATTCCTGAAGTACCATGGTGTCAATCCCCACCAGATCTTTATAAACCTTCCTAATATTTTCTTTGTCATTATGTCCTGAAAGTGACATGCAGAAAGAACAGTATCATACAGTACAAGAACATAATAGGTTACTCAGTATCAAGACAATGCTAACAGGATGTAGCTATTTAGTTGTTATATATTAGAAAACAAATAAAAAGGACCTAAATTATGGTATGATCCTATGATATCTCCGGTTTGATGAGAAACACTGTCCTGCACAAACCATGACTGCACTGGATTTGTGATAACCTTAAGGCTGACAGTTTTGGGAGTGTTGTGCAATCCTTCTGTACTTGTTATTTCCACAAATTTGCTGCACACTTCCGGTGATGCAGCAAATCAGGACATTCCCTGATTTTAGTCAAAATAGAAAGAAAACCAAGGCAAGACACATGTGTATGGTTCCTACTTCCACTTGAAGACAATTCCGTACCAGAGTAATTTTGGGTCATCCAGTTCTTAATTCAGCTTGAATTTTCTCCACCTACTTTCAAATGAATTAAGCAACAAGGTTATCTCTCAGTGAGATCTGATTGGCAAAATGTCATTTAGTTTTGGTTTGGGTTTTTTTTTCCTACTAACAAAAGGAGACTATTGATCTGAGGTCCATGAGGTACAACAGAAACAAAGCCTTTTGGTATTTGCTTACAGAGTTGTTTGTCATTGCAACGCTGGACTTTGGCACACTGTCCTGAATTAGCCCTGAGATTTGTCAATTTTCTGTAGAATCTGTTTATCTATATTACACTAAGACCAAGCCCTTTTATGTTTAGAGGTATGAAGCCAACTGTATTGCACAGACTAAGTACAGTTACGAGTAAGAAACTTCTGTTAATAATTTATTTGATTTTGAGGAGGGCTTTGAGAGTGAATGTCAAGTGTTATGTGGCTGGCAGATAGATGTAGAAAGGTTCTTATGTTCCTTATTGGTATAGTTAGAACTACAATTTACTAATGTTGATATCAATAATTTAATTTCAAAGAAAGTAAAGATCCCCAAACAAATAAAAATAATTATATTTTAGAAATATTCACCATAAGTTTGAAGTTATATTTTTCACAGATATTTAAAGACACTAAAGTCTAAAAAGTTGCCATTTACGTTTCAGTTTGTCCTACCAGATTGAGATATTCTATTTCAAAATATTTAACCAATCTGTAATTTAAGCGCTTTCATTGGCTTTCTGTATTCAATGAGACATGCTAAGGATGTTGATTTAAAAAATTAAAGAAAAAAATACAATATTTACTGACTGATTTGTTTTTCTTTCCTTTCACAACTGTACAACTATCTAATGAAGCTGGTATGTTAAAATCCTCTCAGTTGTCTCACTATAAAACAATACAGTAGCAATAAGTTAGACTCAAGAAACCTTTAAAGTGAAAGGGTACAAATGTTAATTGGCAGTATATTTTTACTCCATACCAGTAATCCACTCCTACCATTTAGGAAGTTGACTTCTCAAATATTACCTGCATTTTCTATGTGTGTCTATGGTACTTTAAAGCATGTTAACAGTCCCTAGGAAAGCTCTGCTGTTCCTACTGAGGAAATACAAACTCTCCAGAGTTAAAACTTTTTATTCCTCCTCTTTTCTACTGCAGTGTGACATGTCTAGCTGGAAAGTGTAATAGTAAAGGTGGCATCAGTAGGAGAAAAGAGAAATGATAGTGACAACAAATCCATAAAAAAGAAACTGGTGCTATGTCATGTACTGCTCCACCATACTTTTATCTCTGCATTGGCAATAATGTCTATATTAGCAGGATAAAACAGAGTTTTTTTGCTGCTGTGACTTCCATCCTCAGTAGAATAAATATTATTTGTAAAACAAAACCAACCTTCTTGTCTTCATGACGATGACTTCCTCTGAGGAGGGAAAAGGCAGGCAAGCTAAACCAGCCACACGCATCAACACTTTACATTGGTGTGTCTTCCAGTGTCCCAGTCACTGATCCTGCAGCTTCACACCATACTTGGTTAAAAACCAAATAAATTAATGGAAATCCACTCCAATATTAAGGGAATCTGTATTTAAGACTAGTCATCAAATGTTAGTGTATTAAACAGACAGGATTTATACCTTACACCTTCTTTTCCCTGATTCCTTTTTCCTGCTGTTCAGTACACACACCATGAGTGTACAGCAGTAGCTACATCATCCAAAGACTTTGAACCATCTCAAATACCCCACAGTACCATGTCAGGAAGAGCTTTTTACAAAACTGGTGAAAAGTGACTTGACACTGCAAGCTATCCCCAGCTATAGAATGGTGGAAGTACCAGTGGCTTTTGGACAAGGAAAAATAAGGTTTGTTTTTTAAGGGATTAATAATGTATATAAGGACAATGGGTGAAGGATGAGCACTAGTACATAGTGGCATGCACGTACAGATGTTTCCCTGGATCACAGGAATTTAGCCAGCACTGTGCTGATCAATCAGTCGTTTTTCAGAGGGTTTATGATTTTCCCTATGAAGAGGATGGTGCGGGTGTGTTTATCCAGAACCACCAGGAGAAAGGGCCTGTTGAATCTGATTCGAGGTGGATGAGGAAAATCGCCAGATCTCCAGGTAACCTCCTTAACCGTGGCTCCAGCTGCTTCAGTGCCGTTCTCATGAACACTGAGTATGGCTCTGTGGATCGCCTGCAAAGACACAAAGCAAAACAGTCTCCACATGACAACCTGGCAAGAAAAGAGCAGCCTGACACCCTCCTTGCTCTGCTCTTGCCAAAGAGAGCCCTGCCTGGAGCAAGACCCAGCAGCATCAGCCTCTGTGAAGGTCATCACCAGCTAGTCCCCCTCCCATGGCAACTCAATCAGCCATCAGAACAT